>NC_031773.1:29037659-29050700 GCF_001522545.3 Parus major | reverse complement strand
AAGGAAGGAAGGAAGGAAGGAAGGAAGGAAGGAAGGAAGGAAGGAAGGAAGGAAGGAAGGAAGGAAGGAAGGAAGGAAGGAAGGAAGGAAGGAAGGACAAAATGGAATTAATGAAGTTAGAATTTCAGATTTTGCATACGCAGCAAAAAAAAAACATACCCAAACTTATGACTAATTGGTTGACCAAGCTTCTCTGTAACTTGAAGCATATAAATAAATTTAAAATTCACTGTAACTGTTTACTGCATCTGAACTATGGAATATCTTCTGCAATAATATATTATTGTAAGGATCAGAAGCAGTACAGGAAGACCAAATGTTAGTTATTTAATGTTTCATTTCCATTGGAAATAGGAGGTTTATAAAATGACAAAGACAAGAATATCACTTACTGCCCACATATTTTTTTATTTATAGGCCTGGAGAACAGTGAAATACTACACTTAAGAATTCATGTGTCAGTATGAAAGCCTATGTCAGCTCATCTCAGGAAACTTTTACACTATTTGCTTATATATTTAGGCACAGTATTAACACTATCTGATTTCAGAAATTATTGAAAATTATTGGAAAAAAATAAATTTGAGAATTCTTACCCTTTATTTTTTAAACTTGTCTGGCATAAGCAACATTTGTTCATTCAACAGAAGAAAACAAAGAGTTTTGTTTGTCTTCACTCTCTTGCAGCTTCAGTAGTTTTAATAAAGGTAATATTTTATTTGAGTATTTAAACAGAAAGATAAGTTTAAAATATTTTACCCAGCACTGGGCATGAGAAAATATGAACTTGGGTCCTGATCCTAATATCTGTACGTGTGAGGAACCTGCTGGCTCCACAGATTGTCAGGACATACATGCCCCACTGAATAAAGTCAAACCGTAAAAAAGTAAAGCAGCTCCCATCATCTTTTGTGTCTTCTCCTCTTTCTTCCCGTCATTTGCAGATGTTTGTGATCACAAATTTAGTAAAAGATACTCTGCCCAGAGCTGACATTGATGAAAGACATGTGAACTTTATTTATGCATTTCATGCAAAACAGCCTGTGTTGTTTAAAATTATCCTGGAAAGCTACTGACTTTGTACTGAAACAAATGAGGAAACTTCCCAGGCAGTTTGGCTGTGGGAGCAGTAACACCCCAGTGCAGCACAACCTTTCCACAGCAAGTTTCTTATCATGACATTAATGTGTGTTTGGAACCTTAGACCTTGCTTGGCTCTGGAGGATTACACCTTCAAAGTCAGTGGCTAGGAAGAGCTGACTGAATGAAATCCAACTGCCTGCCCACTCAGATTTACACTACCAATTATATTATCTGTTAGGCATTCCTGTGTGCCTAGCTTCTACATGATTATCCACAGATAGATAAAAGGCTAAATTAGTCATACAAGTTCTGATAAAGTTTCAAAGAATCACAGATTGGTTACTGCAGCTGCATATCATTTTAAAGGCACATAAAAACAAGAATATTTGTAATTTCTACCACTGATTTTTTTTTTAACAATTATATGGTCTAATGCAGCAATGATCATCTACATATGGTAAATAATTGTGTGTTCATAGCCATGAAACCTGATAAGACAATATTTTAGAGTTTTTCAATGCTACGTGCTTTAAAAATAAAAGTATTTGCATTGTGCTGTTAATTCATTGAAGTACAATTCTCCCTCTTTAATTCATTTAATAATATGAAAAAAAAATCTTGAAATAAGGTGTTACAATGAATGTACTAGCATATCTTTCATTTTATAAATTAATCTAACACCTTACCTTTCTTCAATACTTTTAGCTTGTGGATTTATGATTGTTTGGAAAGACTAACAGCTGTACTTTAACATGCAAAGGCTGTTCACTCAATGCTGGGATTAGATGCTCACATAGAAACCTATTAACTGAGGTATGCATTCAAAAATGGATCAACATCATCTACTACCATATCATCTTCATCACAAGCAGCTGGAGCTTCAGATTTACTTAATTTTTATTTTTCAGATGAGCACTGAGTAAGAAAGTATTTTGCTTACCTGAAAAAGCTTGTAGTTACTCCACACAGAGAGAGTCACACACCTTTCTTGTAATAACTGCAGGCTTTGGGGCCAAATCCTTGGTGAAGGCCTCTGAGCAACATATTACTAAATACAAAATCCCTACAGTAATAAAAGGTATCTTGAAGTGCTATAAAATTTTGGAAAAATGCTTTTATTTCTGCTGAAAGTATTGAAAAAGTTGTCATGAAAGATACAGGCAGGTAGCATGAAATTGCACCATCTGTCTAGGAGTGAAAAATGTTTGTATATCATGAAGATCAGAAGCTGGGTTTGAGGCTATGCTTTTGCCAAGCTGGTCAGTGAAGTTAGGCACTATCAAGAAACTAGTCAGATACATTTTGCTGCAAGGAAGGATGAGCTAGAAGCTTATGGGGGCCCCAAGACAGGCAGGCAGAGACCACCAGCATCCCCAGCACCAGGGCAGTCCCTGACCTGGCAGGGCCAGGGTGATGGTAGGGTCACAGTTCACCAACAGACCCAGACTAGTATTGAACTAGGTCCATGGTCCATCCAGGAGGTGCAGCCAGGTGTTCCTGAAGGAAAGCACCAGGGCCAAGGCTAACTATCACGTGAGTTCAAGGTCCAGTCAGGAAACAGGGCTGGATGCAAGGCTGTCTATAGCATAGGTTCAAGGGCTTGCCAGGAAGGCAGCCAGCAATTCCACAGAGCAAGAGACAGAGCTGGATGCAGATCCATGTACATGACCACACAAACAATAATGGGATGTCCAGACATGAGCTTAAACACATGGGTATGGGTGGGAGTCCCAAGGAAGCTGGGCAGGGCAGCTACAGCCCATAGGAAACACAGATTTCACCACTCATTTACCTACAGAGGCAGGTTTCTTATGGGAGCCAACTCTCGAGCAACAGGGCAATATCCTGACTCTGATACTAGCTCATGGCCAGTCAGCACCCAGGTCCTACCCTGTGCTTCTTCCTCCCATGCCTTGGAGGGATTTTGTTACAGCAGCAAAGAACTGACAGGACAAGGGTGTATGCAGAGGTAGGGCCCATTCTGTGTTGCAAAGACCTTAAGGACCATTGGGAATACAGGAATAATGTATTTATGGGATGGGATTTGTGTCAGTCACAGGTAGTCTTACACCCAATGTCCTTCAATTTTTGGGAAGATGGTGTACAACCATTTTGCACCAGTGACTGGCAACAAGATTACACACATGCAGAAGAGAACTCAGTCCACGGTACAATGCGGTACAGGGCCCATGACAGGATCTCAATGGAAATTTAGTGAACAAAGTGATGATCTGGTCTCTAGATAAGTTTCCAACCTCTCTGTGACTCCTAATAAGCCTTCCTCCACTTTTCTCCTCACTTTTTTTATCAAGCCTTCCTGTAGGTTCATTTCAAAACTTTTCATAAAATCAAAATCTACACAGCACTTTTTCTGTATCGTTAAGTTTTGGTGATGTGCCAATCTCATCTGAGGGCTAATGGTCCTAGACCTGAAGCAGAATGAAAGATGTGAAGCAGACAGAACAAAACATTACATGTCTACATGTAGGGGAGCTAGATGGAGGGGGTAGAAAAGCAGCACTGTCCGTTCTGGTAAATTTTCTACATGTTTGTATGATTTTCTTTAGGTCAGTAATTCCCTCTACAGCAATATTGTCCTATAAATCTGTAAGAGGAAAAAATTCTAAATTTTTATGCTTTCTGAGATAATTTTGGTCACAGTCAGGGTCACCAAGTTTCTATTTGACCACAAATAGTATTTGTTACATACAACTCCAAAAATTTTAAAATAAAGAATGTAAAGTCTGGGAGAAAAGTATAAATGATGGGTATGCCTAGTACACTGATGTAATAATTAACCTACATTTCTTTCATCCTGTAGCAATTTTTTTTATCTTATCTCAACAATTTTGTTTCTCTGTGAGACTTTTCCATTTCAGACTGTTAACCAGAAAATCATATCAAATTAGATCATGACCTTGAGGAATTCTGTAAACCAACATGACATTAAAAATAACTTGGCAATCAGAACAAAAAGGAACATGTTGTATATCATAATAGCATTCGCTAGCCACAATTGACCCCTAAGTTCCACTAAAATCATGTTTCACTTGCTAAATAATCTGTTTTGACATTAATTAGTGCTCCTACTCAAAAATATTTAATTTTGAATATTAAATTTGAATATTAAAATATTGTATTTTAAATGCTGTTAAATTTCTGCTGAAGGGATTCTATTCCTTCCTGTAGCTTCCTTATTCATTAACAGAAGCCAGTATCACTTCCTTGAGGTTGTCCACATGTGCTTACCTGTGCAAGTCTGTACGTGGAATAAAAAGGAGACTTTGTGATCTAGGTTTTCTGTTTCTTAATTTGAGGTAGTGTCAGCAATATATGTTGCCCCACATATGTGCCAGCCATGAGTTAACTAAAAAACCCCATTGTTATGTATTCTGTACAGGCTAGTTATCTACAGAACCATCTGTAGTTTAAAATTCTTCAGATAGCTTTTACAATTTATAGTTACTTTTTGATGTCATACCACAAGGAACATGCATTGTTTCTTAGTATGGTGTGTCAAAATCCTACGTCAAATCCCAGGGATATTATTTCAACATACTCCATCACAAGTACAGTGGTATGAAACCTATCAAATCTAGTTGTGCAAAAACTGTAGTAAATACACAAAATCACGCACCTGAAAACTATTGGACTATTCAGATGAGTAAGTTTCCCCCACAGTGAAGTCTCAGTATCATGGTAACTGAGGTACCTATGGGCTTTATATATTTATGACTTTAGTTATATCATAATCTGCAGTCCAAAGAAGGTCATCAGGAGAATGATGTAATAAGCACTTCCACAGCAGCAACCAAATAAGTGCAGTCACTTATTCCCTGCTGAATGCCATAACAAAACTTTTTATGGACTACCAGAGCAGTACAATAAACCTCAAAAATATATGCATTTACATGCCAAATGACAGTAAAAATCGTATTGGTTAAAGGTAGATTTCTATCTCTGTTAAAAGATTATACCTATATATTTAAGCAAAAAAGCAAATGGCTAAATGAAACATGAAGAGCTGTGCTGTTTATGCAATAATTCTGTTCTAACACCAACATAACTAACTACTTAAAGGATTTTAAAGGAAGTAATAACTGCAGATATTTCTGTAAATGTAATCTGGATTCTGCTTGTCATGAATCCAAGCATGTACTTTTACATTCAAGGAAAAGCCAATTTAAAATATCATATACCAAGGGGGAATAAATGTATTTAAACATACTTACGGCTCCACAACAAAATCTTTCTACATTTTTAAAGAGGAAAACAATATTTACAGCTTCTTGTAATTTATGTTGGACTCACAAACTATTCAATATATGTCATATATTGGTATTACAAGTTGCAGATTATTTAGGTTTAGACTTAATTACTCTAGCTTTGTACATATCTTTCTGAGCTCAGGAAACATTACCAACAGAGAGCTCCATATCTCTCTCAGATCTATTGCTACTCATATATTTAGACAAAATTTCCTCTGAATAACTGCACTGCAGAACTGCTAGTTCAGCACATTGAAATGAATACCGCCATATTACTTTCTTTAACAGTGAATCATTACTGCCAGTAAATAATTCAATGTGGATGGATTTTGATTTGCCCTACATGGCTGCCTAAACACATTTCCATTTGGCTGCTTACAGCATCTTCAGTGAGGTCAGTTATAATGCTGTGTCATACTTTCATTTCCTAAGTGAGGGGTGTTACACTGCTCTCCTGATAGGCAGTGAGAAAGCCTACCAGTTCTTAGTAGAAACAGGGCTGTCAGTCATTTGGTGAAAGTGTGACTCAGCAGCTGCTTAGTCTGTAAAAGCACTCTGCACATAGGAGGTAAACAGGAGGGGGATGTCTTTCTAAGCACATAAATTCTCTGGTATGTATATAAACAAAAATGTCCTTACCACCATACAGAATTTGTGTAATATCTTTTTTCACTCATTTATTTCCAATCTTCTCTTTGCATTCAAGGAAGAGTGTATAAACTAGGTTATTTAGACATTCCAAATTTTTGTCAGGGATTGATCCTTGAAGATTTCTTTGACTAAATTAAAGATACCCATTTTATTTACCAAAAAACTGTAGACACTAAGGTAGGAGAGTGATTTTTTTCTTCCAACAAGAAATGGGTTTATAAATTTGAGTCATAATTATTCACAACTAAAAACCATCTTTCAAAAATAAAAAATAAACTGCTAAAAATTTTCAACACATGGACACCAGCCAACTCAGAATACTCAGACCTACAGCAAACACTCAGCCTAAAGACGTGAGGGAGAAGTCCTTCCTCAGAACATGCAGAAGAACACACATCAACATGAATACAGAACAACTGCAAAAAAAGTCAAGACAATGCTTGCTACCATTTTATGAAAGACTCCAGTTCTAAATTTCATTCTCTAACGAAGGAGAAAGCACCTATAACATCTTGAACAATTTTCATTTTTTCTATGACAGGAATCCAGGGGAATTGAAGATGAATTGAAGCTTCTCTCAGATTGACTATGACTCTTTGACTTCAAGAAAGACAACCATACAATGTAGAATAAAGGTGTATAAAACCCAATTTTTACTATGCAAAATATGGGGATCTCAAATGAACTGATCAGGAAGAAGTCTGGGGGAAAAAATTATCAGATGGAAGAAGTTTTTGTAAATGCCTAAGTAAGTTTTGTTATTGCTTATGACAAATATCAAACATGGGTTCAAAAGTGATTTAGCAATTTCATGTAGATGTGTACCAGAAACTATGAAATACAAACACATGGATACAACCTTTGGTTCAGTAAATCCCAAATCCTAAACATCAGATTGCTCGACCATTCAACTGCATGGTCCTATCCTCTTTCCTACCTTAGCCACAGAAAAATCCTCTACTGGCCATTGTCAGACACAAAGTATCAGATTTTAGAGACCTATTGTGATACTGTAAATAACAATTCTTGTGCTTTATGCACTGGAGTTGAGAAGCTGAATTTTAAGTTCCGTAGGTAATGGTTGTCTACCACAAAGTAGGATCCAGTCCTCAAGATGTTTCAGAATAGCAGTTTTGGAATTTTACCAAAACAAGGTTAATGCATACCAAGTGTTACACATGTGAATTTACAGAATAGAGATCCAGTTGTAATATGTTTTAATTGCTACCTGTTTCCATGGTATTTTTTACAAGAAGTACAAAGTGAGGAGTCGATTTTTTTGGTTCACTGGGTCTTTGTTATCCAATGCAGTGCTCGTTAAACTCCTGCCCTAACTGGCCTTTTTTCTTTTTTGTGCACACACAATTACTCTGTCTAGTAAAGCACAGAATCCTCTTCATAACTACACAATTGTTCCAGTTTTGTTCCCTTCTGCATACACCTCTTGCACAGCAACCTGCTCAGATAAAAGTAGTAATAATAATAATAATAATAATAATAATAATAATAACAATAATAATAACAATAATATTCTCAAAGTTGAAGCATTTTTAAGGGAGCCACAAAACCACAAGTGACTCTCCAAAGATGTGAAGCATTATTTGGTTGACAAACAATGTCCTCAAAGATCTGCTGACATAATAAGTGATACTGATGCACAGACTGCCATAATAATGGCAATAACATCTCTGGGAATCCAAATGTGTATTTTAAATTACACTCTCTGCCACCAGCAAATGGTAAAAGAGCAAAAATAGTAGCTCGTATTCTCGTAAGAATCTAAACAAAAATACATGGAATGGCTCATGGAACATAGAACAAGAGTTTCATTTAATTAACACATACCATTTCCAAAGCATTTCTAGAATTGTACTATACAAAACAAAAAACAACAACCAAAAAAAAAAAAAAAAAAGACAAAAACAGACACCACAACCTTAAAAACTTATGCAAATTTCACACAGGAAAAAAACATCAGAGTTCGCTGAGTGGAAAAGATGAATCAAGGTTAACAGAGAAATGCTATTTTTAAAACTCCTAAAAATGTTACAGAGTTAAAAATATAAAGTAAAAATTATTTTTATAGCAGCTGGCAATGTCCATTTAAGGCTGACAATTTCTTGGAGATTATTAGTACTACATATACTACATATCTCATGCAGCTTTCACTGTTTTGAGTATGGCTTCAAAACTCAGAATTGTTCCCTATTTTTGGCTTAAATACAAGTTATAATTATAGTGAATGTACTATTTTTTAAAAGAATACTGCTGCTTATATTCTTAACATAGTGATTTTGTTGTTTTCATATTGCAAAACTGAAACTAGACTAGAATAAACACAGAGGGAAAAAAATGAAGGCTTAAACCAAGTTTAATATGTAACTCCAACGCACCATCACAAAGCCCAAGAGGCAGGATATGCAATCCTGCATTCCTTATGCACTCGTAATACCTCTTGGCTTCAGTGGAAGTTTTGTTTAAGAAAGCATATAATCAGAACCTATAATTTCATTAATTGCATGCCACAGGCAGTCCATGTGAGGTAAGAATCATGAACCAAACTGGTTGAAAGGATGGTGGAACCATTAGCCCCACCTGCATCTTTCTGGACCACTGAGTCTATGCAGCAAAACCATGAATCCTTGTTTTCCCCACTCACCCATACTTCCAGCTCTTCCTCATGACAGACTGCATCCGTCATGCAGACAGCAGTGCAGACATTTCATCCAGGACACAACACAGCTCTCAGGTCTCTGTTAGTGTTCTCCATTACCATCCTTCCCCAGACTCTTGGCAGTACTGAGGATTTCACCCAATGCAGATCCCTACTCTGTTGGGATTTTTATTTTATTCATACTAGGCACAGACAAAATGAATATTATGTAGCTATTAGTACAAAGTGCTTTGACATATTACATATTTCATTAGATATCCTTTGGGCAACTTAGGAAGTATCATCTAAAACCTCTGTGAACAGACCTGACATTTACAGTATTACTGTACACAAAACTTTTCCATGCATACCATAAACATAAATGACTCTACTGGGTGTGTGTTACAGATAGCTTTATGGTATCTCTCGAGATTTATTTATATATGTAGGAAGAAATAGCATGGGAAAAAAACCTCCCGTGCTATAAAGGCCTTTTATTTACTAAAACACGAGAAGAAAGAAAAAAAAAAAGAAAAAACAAGCATGGACACTTGCAAGGTAGCTCTTTTTCTAAATATAAAAACAAATAATCAAATCTTAAAAGAAACCAATTGCAGGATGAAGAATGACAGGTGATGTTACAGTGAGGTGTGAATCTATAGATAGCTCTCCACTGCAAACTGACACTTGGAAGAACACAGCAGATAGTTCTTCAGCTACAAAACCCCCATTACCTCCCCATATAATAAATTGAAAACTCTAGTCAATTTCTACCTGTGTCACTGAACACAATTCAATTTTTACAACACCTAACTAACTTACAGGTTTGTTTACAACAGGTTTAAAACATGAAGCAGGAACAGAATCTTCAGATTAAAAGTTAAAAATTCGTTCTTAACTATCCTAAATGCTTGCTCTTTGTAAGAAAGCTCCCAATGTGTAAAGGCACACAAAAGAACAAAATAAAAAGCAAACAAATGGAAGGTATAAAAATGAGGGTGACTTAGGGATAAGGAAGATGAAAACAAAGGAAAGGGGAAAAAAGAACAAGTCACTTTAAAAAAGAGAGAAAGAAAAGCATGACAATGAAAACAAATGAATCGTTTAAACTATGATGGGAGGAACTGATGAATATTAACTTTTATTATTCCGATTACAAAATACATTTCAAAATTGGATGAAACACATCCTATGTATGTTTTGCCAAGGACATTCTTGGCAATTACAAAAATCAGGAAAATTATAATTCAATCAGTGAGGCATTACTTAAAACCACTTGAAAAAAGCAGATCATTTGAACCAGCAAACAGACTGCATGGGTAAAATTTTAAAGACTCAGTATTTTGGAGCAGTGCAGATTGCACTCACATGTTGCAGAGTTACAATAATGGGGCCATTATAAATACAGTAATTTTTCTTCCTGGATGCATTTTACCAATCTTTCTTCTCATAAAGGAGCAACGAAGCCTCATCATCGTTTTCTATATAAAATGAGGACAGTTCTAGGGAAAGAAAGAAAAAAAAGAAAAAAAAAAAAAAAAAAAAGCACTTGTAGAGAAAACTTTTATTTTGCTAAAAAATCTAGTTTAAACCTTTTTAAAAGCTGTACTGTCCACGACAACCAGATCACATCCATAAAGATGGTTGCTGTGTTTATCAGGCGCATGTGGGACACTTTACCATGCACCCAATCTGTGCGCTTGCCTTGAAATGGATGATGCAGTCCTAAAAACGTTACAAATACGTCATTTTGTCTGTTCTACACTGGCAAAACCACAATAGGTCACCTTGACCTCTATCATGTACAGTGTCACAGAACTGCTGACACCCGAAGAATGGGATTGACTGAAAAAGGCACCAGGCATTCACCATTCCCACTGGAAAAAGCGTGCCCTGCCTTCCCCGCAGTAGCGCTTATTTACATATCGCCGTGATCGCGCTATGAAGGCGAGCGATGCAGCCTTTCGATTTAACCCGTCAGGCTGCCGAAGCCTTTGCAAATTGCCCGTTGTGCAGTCAGGCTTTCAGAGGACCCAAACCGCCGCGGGCTGGGCACTCCCGGGGCGATTCCACCGCCCCTCACCACCAAGTCGCGCTCCGCCGCGCCCGCAGACGGGGTAAAGGCGGCGGCCTTGCACCGGCAGGTGTGCAGGGCAGGAGCCGGCTCCAGCCCGGAACGCGCCGAGCTCAGCTCCGGGCTCACTTCAGCGGCCGTTCCCGGGGAAGCAGGTGCGGCCCCGCCGCGCCCCGGGGCTGCGCGGGAAGGCGCCGCAGCGCATCCCGCCCGGTCCCGCCCCGCCGGCTGCGGGGGGCGCCTGACGTACCGCGCCGAATGGGGGCGGGGGGAAGACTGCAGAGATGGAAAATTTTCGGCTTCTGCATCTCCTGCGCGTGCCCTCGCCGGTCCCCGCCCCTTCCCGGCTTCCACTCCCACCCCCCATCCCGGCGTCGGCGGGGGCGGTCCAGAACCTTCGGCGGCGGGGACGGTCGGGTGCAGCCGCCTCCCGCCGCCCGGCGCCTTCCCGCCCGCTTCCCACCCGCTTCCGCCCCGGCGGAGCAGAGCCCCCGTCCTCCCGCCTGTCTCAGCCCTGGGGAGCCTCGTGTCCCCGTCAGAGCCGCGGGCACTGCAGCGGGCCCAGGAGCGGGGGTGGTGGTCAGGGATTCGGTGTCCCTCGACGCTGTGAGCTGCTTTCGTGCCGCTGCCCCGGGACAGCAGCCAGGCTGCCGCCCCTCGCACCCTCCATGGGCCCTCGATGCTGCAGAAGAAGGGAGCCCGGGCGATAACGCGGGGCGGGGTGGGGGAGGTTAAACGACTCGGTGGCAGGGCATCCTCCACACTCGAGGCTGGCAGCACCAGACTGGCGTGGGAGTGGCTGCTGCCGCGAGGACAGGATCTGGGGAGGCGGCTTTGCAATCCCCTGTCCCTATAGCGACAGCAGCTGAGCCGGGTCCCCGCTACCTTCCTCAAGCTTTCTCGGGAGCTGTGTCTGGCGCCGGGCGTGTGAGGAGTTGCGGGGGACAGTAGAGCCCTGCCGCCCACTTCCACGGAGGGCCGAGCAGCAAAGCTCTCCAAATCTGGAGTGGTTACCTGAGGAAAAGGAAGCAGGATGTTCTGTTTCCCCCCCTCCCTTCCCTACAGGGGGTTTATCGTGAATCACATCACTGAGGGGAGTCTGTCGTTCCGGTTCACTTCCCGAAGGAAACGTTCGAGGAGTCTGTCCTCGGGGTCCAGGCTTGCACGTGCGCTGTCGCAGGTGTTAAAAATAGCGAGTGACCGCAGCGAGGAGCTATGGGTCGGTGGCACCTCGTCCCCTGCCACGCACCCACCTACTGGGAGACCCCAGCGCCAGAACCCGGGCCGGCGGGGCGGAAAGAGGGAGGCAGATCCTGGGTGATCCGGTAGCCACCGGGTGCTGCAGTGACGCTGCGGATGCTACACTGGGCCGGTAGAAGCGCCTCTCAAGCACCGCAGCGTCCTGGCTCCGCCGTGTAAACCAGGGCCCCAATTGTAAACACTGGAAAGCTGCTCGGCTCATGTGCCAGCATCCGCGCTCCCGACCCCCGCCGGCCGCGCGCCGGTGACCGGCTCCCACCCCTCAGTCGGGGACGCCCCCCGCGCCCCCCCAGCCCCCGCCCGGGCGGCGGCAGGGGGTCAGTCGGGCAGGGCGGGGGGGCGGCGCGGCAGCGGGCGGGCGCCGCGCCCCTTGCAGTGACGCGCCCACATTCCTGCCTGAAGAGCGGCGGCGCCCGGAGGGGGCCGTCAGACCGGGAGCGACGCCGGAGCGACACAGACGCGATATTTTCTTTCCTTTTGATACCTCTGACTTTTTTACGTGATTTTTTTCCCCCCTACCTTTATTTATCTAGGGGCTTGTTTTCTCTGACATTTCATAGTTAAGGGCATTTTTTCCCTTGCAAGAAGTAGCAGCGGAGACAGGAGAATCTCGTTATTCCGAGGCTCCGGGAGAAACCCTCGCTTTCAAGCTCGTGCGTAGAAGGTACGGCAGGGGCTGGCTGTTACCGGGCCGCCAGGAGGAACGGGGCGACTTTTCGGATGGAGCGCGGCTCGTCCTTCGCGCCTTTGTCCGGCGGCAGCTCCCCGGCTTGTCGCCAGGAGCCTGGCGGGCTCCGCCGAGACGCGCGTAGGGACGCGCCGCCGCCGCATCCCGAAAAGGTGGCAAACCCGCAAAGCGACTGCGGCGCGACGCAGTCCCGCCACCGGTTTGCGTTTTTTCATTGAAAAGGCCGGGACGCGCGGTGTCGCCGGCGGGGAGGAGGGAGGTAAACACAGAGAAGGGCAGCCGCGGGGCGGGAGGGTCCGGCAGCCGATGTGACAATCGCCCATCGGTGTTGCATCAGTCTGCCCTCCGCTATTGGGGTGGGGAG
>NC_031773.1:28936391-29037182 GCF_001522545.3 Parus major | reverse complement strand
AGGACAAAAGAGCGGCCGCCGCCGAGCCCCGACCCCCGCCCCGCCAGCATGAGCAGCGCCGAGATGGGCAAGTTCAACATCTCGCCCGACGAGGACAGCAGCAGCTACAGCTCCAACAGCAACGACTTCAGCTACCCCTACCCCACGAAGCCGGCTGCCATGAAGAGGTGAGGGGGCTCCGGGCGGCAGCAGCCGGGGACCCGGCGGGGCAATCCCTGCGGAAGCACGGGAGTCGCTGCGGCCGGGGACGGGCGCGGCGCTCCGCGCGCTGACACTGGCAGGTGGGGTGGTTCTTTCGGGGTCATCCCATCGGTTTGTCCTTTTCCCTTTGAAATGCATCGGGAAGCGAATATGCGTGTTGCCCGTAAGAGTCACTAATGATGCAATGTTGTTTTGCAGCCACTATGCGGATATTGATCCAGAAAACCAAAATTTTTTGCTCGACTCCAACCTTGGAAAGAAGAAATACGAAACTCAGTATGTAAGTACCCAGCAATGACGTTCTAAATAAACAAACAAAAACGTACTGCCACATTTCTGGGTTTTTTTAGTTCTGAGATGAGTAATAACTTTCTGTTAATTATTACCTATCTCCCTTTCCTCAGCATCCAGGTACTACTTCCTTCGGAATGTCAGTATTTAATCTGAGCAATGCTATTGTGGGTAGTGGCATCCTTGGTCTTTCTTTTGCCATGGCTAACACTGGAATTGCTCTTTTTGTGTAAGTATCTTTTGATTCATCAAAAAACCCCTGTGTTTCTGGTGTGTAAGAATGTGAACCCTGGAAAATATCCAGACATTTCTATAGATGCAGAATTGCATTTTAGGATTTATGGCTTGTTTTATGTTTAAGGATTGTGATATATTCAGAAGAACCTGCAAAAATTAATCAGGTTCACTGCAAGTTCTGCAATCCTCAAAAACATTTTACAGTGAATTTTACTTGACTTAGCTGTAGTTTCTCCATGAATAACTGATAGAATTCCCCTGGAAGTTCTGTTATCCAAGTCCCAATCAGGGATGTGGTCTTGCTTTCCTCAGCTGACATCATTGTGCCTACTGAGTTACAATGTACTTAACCAATAAAGAAATCAGTTTTATTGCTACGCTTTCATTCAGTTCAGGGATATGGTTTCAGTTACACCTATAAAAATTTCTGTCTGCCTGCAAGGGAGGATGTGGAATGACCAGCATATCTTTATTGGCCTGTCTACACTGGCAAAATCTTTGAGGTGTAGGACAGAACTACAGTAATGTTGTTGGAAATGGCATAAGGATACAGTTATGTACGGTGCTTTTAAATGTCCTGGGAAAGAACATTTTTCAGGTATTGGAGGTAGTTCAGCTCATGAGCAATGTAGTATCAGTGACTTGACTGCAAATGAGTATCCATGGATATGTTCAAAGGAACTTTGTGTTTTTATCCTGGAAATAGATCAATGTGCTGAATGCTCAAGAACACATGAAGAGCAATGTTTAGTTCAAAATTTCCCTGACTCTGCTGCCAGATTTCCAGAAAGTAGGTCAGATTTACTTCCAGATGTTTCACAGTGTATCGGGTGGTGCTCAAGTTTGCTGAGGAAACTACCAACGTGTAAAGTTCTGACCTAAAGGATCTGAAGTATATGGTGATTTGTAAATCTTACACTAAGATTTTCATTAGCCTAGATGGTGCTAAACTGAATGAAAGACTTAGCATAAATCTAGAAGAAATACTTAATTTTTCTATACATCAGTTTCATGCTCTAAAGATGTTCTGCAGCACATGAAATATAATCAGTGTAATACACATTAAAATGTCTCTGAGGAGAGGAAAAAAGAGAATGTAAGTTTTTATTTGAACAGATTTGGGGAGATCCTCTTTTCTGAGGAAGAAAAAGTTCAAAACTTTCAATTTAACAATTGGGTGCTGAGGCAATTTAGTTGCTTTTTATTTCCAGGTACTATATTCAGATCTATTTGCATTAGTGCTGTTTCAAAGACAAACTAGCTTGTTACCTTTTAAATGTTGTAGATCGTACAGTTGTGAGGCAGGAAAGCAGTTAATCACAGATGATACTGAGGATTTATGATGACTGAGGGCATTACAGGCATCCCTTAATAACTAGGTTACAGAATCAGATCCAGATGCAGTTGATTAAGGCAGTAAGTTCTTCGAAGACTATGGAGGCACTTGTGTAAGTGCTGTGACTTGTCACTTGTGTCAGCACTAAATAAATGAATAGAACGGTCTGGAAGCCAGAAACAGAGTGAGCTTCAGAATGAGTTTGCTGACTGATCTTGCCTGCGCTGTAGGCAGCCCCATTCCAGGTTAGGACTGAGAGGTGTCTAGGGTCTGTGCTGTTTTAAAGCAGTGTAACCCTGGCACATCTCAGCTGTGCTGTTTCTGCCCAATGGCTGAGTCAAGTCCTAGTTAATCCCTACCCGTCAGAAATAGAGAGGTTTATTTGTGTGCATGCCTTAGTGTTGAATTGGCGCAGTAACATAGGTTTCCTACACAGATCTGTGAACGTTCTCAGATCTTTTTGTTTCCAGTTCTTTGTGCTGCATTTATTAACTTTGCCTACATTAAAAATGACAGATGAGGAAATGTTTTCTGGGAAATGAAGTTTGCCCTTTTTAAGCCATTTTTTATATGCTGATTCTCAGGTTTCCTATTGAGCAAAATGCTTGTATTGGTGTAAGAAAGACCAGGGATTTTTTTTTTTAATGCTTTGTAATTTTCCACTGTGTTCTTCAGCAGCCGAGAAGTCCCCCCTAGCGTGCCACTCCAGGAAGTGCATTTGTTGTGGGAGAGATTTGTTGTTGAGAGATCCGAATTTTAGGTGATGCAAATGTGCTTCTGGAAATAATATGCATTGCCTGTAAAAGCTGTGGGGAAGATAAACAAGCCACTAGCGATTCCCATGTAAGCACATCTGAAGAGTTAACTTTTGAGGAAAGAATTTTTTTTAATGACAGTAGATGTATATTTCCATTTGAAAACACAGCTCTCAATGAGTCTGAATTTTCAGTCCTTTAAAGCTTTTGCAGTTTCATCCTTACATAAAAAAAAAGGACATAACACAGGTTTAAGCTGAAAAGCTGATTTCTTTTATAAGACCAAGAGATAATCTTCACTTCAGCTGTAGTTAGCCTCAACTGTACATTCGATAGGTGCATAACACACTTGAACAGGGACATGGGGACAGGAAGAATACAGTTTCTTACAAGGATGCACCCATTCCCATTGATAATTTATTAAGTTATGTATTATCAAATGTAGCCAAGTATAATATCCTGACACTTGGTGATGCTTATGCCATTTTAGACTGAATAGAATCATTGTTCATTAGAATTTCTTTGTATGCTTCTGAATTGCAGTGTAACATAAAATCCTTTCTACACATAGGATTAATTGGGTTTTCAGAACACACTTTTTCCCATATAATATTATAATATGGGGAATGTTTATATTTGATGCATCGTTATTTAATAGGGTTACAATAAGTTATTTATGGCTATTACAAATGTGCATGTTTTTCTCTCCCCAGAATACTCCTGCTGTTTGTCTCAATATTTTCTTTGTATTCAGTGCATCTTCTTTTGAAGACTGCCAATGAAGGAGGTATGGCAAATTACTGTTTTACAAATATGTAGTATTTGTTTCTTACGGTATCTTTGTGAAATACACCCTTCCAATGGGATATTTTATTTTCTTCTAGGATCCTTATTGTATGAACAGTTGGGAATGAAGGCTTTTGGTATGGCTGGAAAACTTGCTGCTTCTGGATCAATTACAATGCAGAACATTGGAGGTGAGGACAAGATCTTAAAATGTCTGTACTGTCAATAGTAATTGTTCCCTGCTTATTCTTGGAGACTTATTTGTCACACAACATGTGTTCATTAACTGCTTGTGTTCAAGTGAAGTTATGAAACATGTTATGTGATTCTTGCATCATGTGGCATATTCTATATTTGTAATGATCTATGATGTTATTCACCTACAGCTATGTCAAGCTACCTCTTCATAGTGAAATATGAGTTACCATTGGTCATCAAGACATTTATGAACATCGAAGAGACCACAGGGTAGGTGTTAGAACTCCTCATCAGAGAAACTATTAGGAGAAACAAATACGGAGACTGTATATATTTTTATATGAAGACCACGTTCGGTACACCATAGGGTAGCTTCTTATTCAGACAGAGATACAGTAAGTTTTCCCTTCCCCTGAGTGCTTCACTTCATTTAGATCCAGCCTGACCTGGGAAAAGGGTAGAAAAATACAGGTATTGCATCGTGTTGCAGAAAGCTGTTCTGTAAAGAACATCAGGTAAGTGTTAATGTATGTACCAGTCAGTACATACACTTGATAAGGAAAGATAAATGTGATTATGGTTGCTTTTTTTTTTGTTTTGTTTCTTTTTACTTTCTTACTGCATTCAAAATGTTTGGTCTGATTAATTTGGTTTTCTAGTATTAATACTGTAGCAAGTGATTAAATGTAAGACTAAAATGCAGTTATGCAAAGAATATTGTAAGGAGCAGTTCTCAAAAGATACAGAGACTAAACATGGACCTAAACCACAGTTTATATGCCCAAGACTAGAGTGGTAGATGCCTTGCCATCTATTCCTGGAGACACCTTGACTCCAGAGTGGCTTTCCTGCTTGGCTTTAAAAAGAGGATTCATTTTATCTAGCCATATTTTGAGTTCATCATTACAATGGTCTTAGTACAATCAGTGGAGAACCGTGATCCTCTGTAGCGATCAGTTTGGTGCACCTTAGACACATTTTGGGCATCTCCAAAGAACAGTTGATCATATCACTCTGTGTTGAGAGGGTGTGTGAAAACAAGATACCTGAGTTCAGATGGATAGAGTTAAGTGCTATAAATCTCACTCTTCAGAGTTGTACTTCTGTGCCTTGTCCTGAAGTGTCCCAGTCTTGAGAGGGCTGAGCAGCTCAAGACTCCAACTTACACCTAAGCCTGAGTTCAGAAGGTAGGCATTTTTCTGCCATGTTCCCCGAGGGGTTCAAGCAATTTGGTGATGTTCATACAGCTTGCTGATAGATATTGTCATAATAACAGTGCTAGCCATATATTTTTTCATTTTTTTTCTTTTTTTTTTTTTTTTTAATGTACTCAAATACTGCACCTACCCTATTTACTTACTAGTGTTATGTTTACAAATTCTTTGCTGGGAAGGTTCATTTCTCTCCTTTGGCTGAATTCAAGTCCATATTTTTCGATTCTTAAGAGAGCCCCTGGAGTAGCCATTATTTAGAAAGGGGCTCGGAGGCAAATATTTTTAACTGTCCCATCTTCAGTAAAGAATTCAAAACTGGTTGCCATTCAAGAGGGAAAGTTAAAGTCTGTGAATCTCATAGGATACAGCTGCTGCTCTGTGAATCTGGCAGAGAAAATTAAGAAATTGAGATCTGTATCATAAATGTTTTCTTGTTGGCTGGCACTAGGTAGCTGTACACTGATTTAAAGTATTTTCTCAGTGCTCTGGCAATTGTGAACCCCATTTAACTGACTCTCTCCATGCATTGCTTAGGGGAGTCTGGGTGGCTACCATTGGCATGGATTCCACTCTGGAAGCCTGGGGCCTAAAATGTAAGCACTTACCTGTTTAAGTGTCCCAAAATAATGCTTACTGTAAAAGAACTTCTGGAATTCTGAGACAATATTACAAATGCTAGCTCCATTATTAAAATTTGCTTAGCAACTTCTAAAGTACTTGGCTATATTTTAAAACTGCACAATCCCATTCTTTACTCTTCAGGACGGAAAAACTTTGAAGTCCTTGATCTGAAAGTCCTGATGGCCTCTATATGGTATGCACAATAGCAGTGCATGTTCTTGTGATTGTATCAACTGCAAGGAGTTTCTTTGTTGTGATTTCTTTTAAATTTGCCACAAGTCTACTGTAATTTTTAAAAAGACAACAAAAGGGTGTATGGTGTTAATGTCCTATACATCTGAAGTTTCTAAAATACTCCTTTTTTACATCTAGTTATCCCAGGTAAAACTGAGGAAAGAAATGACTACACATTTTCGCATTTACTATGTAAATCCAGAGCAAGTCTGTTAATTATACCATATTTCCATTACTATATAAAAGACTATAACTGAGCAACTGAGTTTGCATATACAAATTTCAAATTAAATTATGTTTACCTAAATAGTATACAGTCCGTTTTAAAATAAATACTGTTCAAATGATATCATAATAGGATGTAAAGTATTAATACTTGGGAATAAATGTGTAACTTAGTGTTACTTTTGTTGCTTAAAGCATATATGATGGTCCTGTAGGACTTTGTTTTTATGTATGTCAAAAAAGATGTTAATCTTCTAATGCTCAAAAATGTTTTGTGAAAAAATAGCTTCTGCTTCTTACAGAAAAAAATGGCAAAAATGTTCTAAAGGAAAAGCTTCTGAAGTTCTTACCATGTTTTCCCTACTGAAAGGGACTAAATGCGCCTCCAAGAGACTCCCAGTGCTTGTTGGAGTTTTCTCAGCCACTGGGCTTGAGCTACTGCCTTACCTTCAGCCCTCACCTGTTTTTCTTTAAGTCCCACAGGGCACCCAACAGAATTCTATTTCCATTAGAAATGGAAACCCTGCTGGGGTCCTGCAATGTTCTAACACATCTGGAGAGTTGGGAACCAGCACTTAAGAAAATTATATTTTTTCTGTGATTGATCCCACTTGACTGTTTTCTAACCAATCATATAATTTTCTGTCTTTTGACTTCCAGATGGTTTTTATTTTTATAAAAGGACACTAAAGGAAAGGCACAATGCAGGTTTGGGGTGAGATAAAAAGTTATTGTAGGGTGTTAGGTCCGTATAGGAAGTTAAATACTGTCATTTGTGATGTCAGGTAGTGCATTTTTTTAAGGAGCTATATGTTGTAGAAGATAAGAGGGAAGACTAAACTGAAAATGTAGTTTTTAAATACCTGATTACTTACAAATATTACCTTTGTTCTACAGAGAATGGTATCTCAATGGTGACTATTTAGTGCTGCTGGTGTCTGTCATCCTCATTCTTCCCCTGTCCCTACTGAAAAATCTAGGTAAGTAGTAGAGGGCAATCAAAATAAAAACCCATTGGAAAATACTGTGGGGAAACATGTTGATACAATACTTGGCTCTAGAAATGCTGTGTGAATTCACAGCTGTCTCCAAACTCATCTCTTGTGACTAATTAGCATTTAGGTAATTGCTGTCAGTCTCCTTGAAGAAAGGGAAAAAAAAATCAAGACAAGTATACTAAATTACAGATGTGTTTGTGGAAAGTGAAAGGACAGCAGGTAGGATGGTTTTAGAACAGAGCTCAACAATAACATTCTGTTTCTGTTCTTATGCCAAAGTTTGACCTATTTTGGTCAATGGTGAAAAATTACAATATTGTTACCATCTATCCTGTAACAGACTTCAAAGAATAGGGCTGCTAAGCCTGGGCAGTATCTTTTCATTGTAGATCCCGAGGACTAACAGAATATTCATACCAGATGCTTTATCTGAAGTGGCTGTAATTCAGTTATATATGTGAATAATTCAGTTAACAGGCTGTTTATTCAGAGAATCCTGTAATGGAACTTCAATAACTGAGAGTCTCGATGTGAATTACTCTCTCAAATTACTGTTTTCTGGAAGCTAAGTATATAAGTAAAAAGAGAAGGAAAAAAGACCAAGTTATCTTGATAGTGCATGCTATTAAAATTAATCCTATATCATTCTTAGTATACAACAATCAATTCATATAGTTGTTGCTGTGGGGTTTTTTAGTTTGCTTCTTTTTCTTGTAAGTTAAAAAGTGTAACATTACAGACACACTGTATGTACAGACCCTAATATGTCTATCAGAACCTTTAGATCTGGGTTGGGATTAGCAGAAAGTCAATGAATAATTAATTTGTCCTGTGTAATGGTAAGGAAAAGACAATCTAAAGAGATCACTTGGCAGAATATGTTTTTTCATAATGTTTTGATTTGAATGGTATTTCAGTTTATTGTATATTAAATTTTTTTTATCTTTCTTGATCACAGGTTATTTGGGCTATACCAGTGGCTTTTCCTTACTTTGCATGGTCTTCTTTCTGATTGTTGTAAGTATAATCTTGAAAACTTCCAGTACTTGTAAAAGTGTGTTTCAAAGTGAAATTATGCACAGTTTCTAAAAATTTTGCATTAGTCAAAGTAATAAACATGTGGCTTTATTTCTAGGTAATTTGGAAGATGTTTCAGATTCCTTGTCCTATGGACAGCGTCGTCATGAACGTGACATTTAATGCAACAGTGGCACCTTTGGTAGATGAAAATATAACAATTGATATGTGCAAGCCAAAATACTTCATCTTCAATTCACAGGTAACTGTCCAAAAATCAGATGCTCTGTTGAAAACAACTGAGAGACTTAAGTATGTAGCAGATAAATTAGGTCATTCTTCCTTCAAGCAGTTGTCCAGTTTTAAAATTGGGATGTGTCAAGACTTTCTGTTCCAGTAGACTTGGGTACTGTTTACCTCTTGCAGACTGGGTATTTTTACATGCCAAATACATAGAAATTAAAAGGAGTTTGAGGTACCTGTTTGAGTGGCAAAAAACAAATCTCCCATTCTACAGCACAGCATTTCTCAAGCTTTCTCAAGGAAGTTAGTGAAGCATTTTAAAAAGTAGATTGCAGAAGAAGATGAAGAAAATTGTAGAAGTGTGCAAATAGGATGTTTGCCTTGTTCCCAGTCACAGATTCTTGACTCGTGAATGCTCCCAATTACAGTGGCAAATCTCCACACATGTGTAATGCTCCATACAGAGTTCAAGATACAATGGCTTAAGCCTGTTAGTTGCTGAACATGATTTTGAATGCAAATACACTCAGCTCAGCATGGACTTCAGTGAAATTTGAGACTATTTGATACCTCAGGGTCTGGGTTTAAGAAAATACAAACTTGTTTTAACTTTTTCTGAAGTTTCCATTGTAAAGAATAGCTGGTCTTGATCACCAAATAAGGCCAAACTGAAGAATCTCCTGATTATTTTGAAAAGTAAATTTCTAATGTCTTTTGAGATACTGAAGAAACGTACTTTTTTTTTTTTCCAGACTGTTTATGCTGTCCCAATCCTAACATTTTCTTTTGTCTGCCATCCTGCAATTCTTCCGATTTATGAAGAACTGAAAGGGTATGTGTTAGATATGTACCTTTAATTTCAGTAAACAATTAAATATAGTATAAAACAGTATGTTCCCACTGCTAACAATGTTACTTTCTCTTTCAGCCGAAGCCGTAAAAGAATGATGAATGTGTCCTACGTATCTTTCTTTGCCATGTTCCTCATGTATTTATTGGCTGCTCTCTTTGGATACTTGACATTCTACGGTGGGTATTGCCTCTCTGCTTTCTTTAAAATTATGTGTGTTCTGTAGACTCACAGCATTATTTTAAAAATAGAACAAGCAAGCATTTATTATGTATTCTAAATATACACTGTTAGTTGGGTTATTGTTTTTTTTTAGCACTTCTATAAGTGCACACCCCGAAGGAGATCAGTAATAGAATTAGGCCCAAGACATAGGAATAAATGGATTAAACCAGGTTCCATGCCTCCAAGTCATTCCTGTGTAAAATGGATACATTCTTACAGGAGCTTTTGAGGCTTCCAATTTATGTTGATGATGTAACTGTAAAATTTGTGTGCAATCTAGAGCAGAAACACATGTTTAAGAAGTATGACAACTAAATCTAGTTAAAATACTGTTTTCTTTATAGGAAAAGTCGAGCCAGAGCTGCTTCACACCTACTCTGCTTACCTGGGTGCTGATGTTCTCCTTCTTATTGTGCGTCTTGCTGTACTTACGGCTGTAACCCTCACTGTACCTGTAGTTATTTTCCCAGTAAGTAATTTTTTTTTTAACACCTCTACTGCTGCAGTCATTTAGCAATTTGGCAACTACTGTTTATTAGTTGAAAAACTGAAGAGTTTTTCTCTTAACTGAAAAAGGAAACTTACTATGATAAACTTCAGAAATTATAGCTATACTGTTAATTCAATAAATAGGTAACATTTACCGAGCAGTAGATACAAATATATTCAGTTACATTGTTTTCCTGGCATGGTTGTATTGGGGAAATAGATTCCCCCTCTATAAAAATACTTTAACTGTTGTATTATCAGCTTAAAAAAAGCCAGCATGTTTTTGTACATACATTGTGGACACGGTCTGGCCATTTATGTGTATGTTGTTGAACAACATCCTTAGATGCTATAGAATTTCCTGGAATTCATTTTTGTTCAAGCCAGATACTTCTTGGTTTTTTTTCTGCATATTACTTTCATCTTTCACCTTCTCTTAAAATCTGAAGCATTCAGGAAAACTGTGTTAAAATACTTGGAAAAGGAAGGTCTAATTCAGGTGGCTTCACTGTCTTCCAAAATGAAGACTCAACTGTCTTTTTTTTTTTTTCCCTTGCCTTCCCAAGATCCGCAGTTCCATTACCCAGCTGCTGTGGGCAGGGAAGGAGTTCAGTTGGTTGCGTCACTGCTCCATTACTGTTGCTCTTCTGGCATTTACCAACGTGCTCGTTATCTTTGTCCCTACTATTCGAGACATCTTTGGATTCATTGGTAAGCATTTTCTTGTCAGATCAAGCAGTCTTTTGCAATTCAGAAAAAGCAGTTCCAGTCTAATTACAGTATGTTTACCTAGTTATGAATATTTATTTCCATGCTTTTTCTCTGCAGGTGCTTCTGCGGCTGCCATGCTGATCTTTATACTTCCTTCTGCCTTCTACATCAAATTAGTGAAGAAGGAACCAATGAAGTCAGTGCAGAAGATTGGGGTACGTATAGACAAATATGTAACTACACTTGCTTTCTAATTCAAAGCAAAAAAAAAAAAAGAATTATCATTTTCATGATTTATAAATTTTGAAGTCCTGGTGAAGGTAGTCGGTGAATTGGTATTTAATGTTACCTTGCATAGTTGTAAGGAGTTGCATAAGAACTCAAAACCAAGGAACTGGCCACCACAAGACTAAGTTTGCTTCAGTGACTTCTCTTGGTCCCTGGCCCCCAATCTCATCAGTAGCTGGGTCATTCTGTTGCTGCTAAGAGCCAGATTTCAACAGAATGCCCTAAGAACTATATTTAAAAAGCCTTAACAGTCTTCAAATATTCTTTTAAGACTCATTTACATAATTTTCCCCGTAAGAGCTCATCTCTGCCAGTTGTTTGGGTTATCTTGATTGTTCTTGGTGCTCTTACTAATCAAAGACGTACTGACTCATAATGCAATCAGACATACTGAGACAGAGTCAAGTTAGCACAGTGGCATAGCCCGACTGGTATCAGCAGGTACATTCATTTCCCTTAGTTGAGGGTGAGGTCTGCTATACTGAAAAAAAATGTACTTCTTGATTTGAGAAAGGACCCCAAAATGAGAAAGATACTTCGCTCCTTGTCATTGATTTGATCTCTTGTCTCTTTTACTTTGTCCTCCATGAGTAGTAGTGTTTGTGTTATGCATGGGTGTGAATTTGTAGGTGTATGTTGTGTTTTACCAGCAGTGTCATAGCAGAATCTGAAATACTTCTTTTATGTTTTCTCTTTCAGGCTTCATTCTTCTTTCTAAGTGGTATACTTGTGATGACTGGGTGTATGACACTGATTATTCTAGACTGGACCCAGAATGTTACATCTGATGGCCATTAACTGCCCTGGTTTAATCTCTATAATACTCCACTTCAAATGCCAGTGTTCACTCAGATACCTACTGAGAATGAAAATGAGCTATTCAGCTTCCTTTAAAAGGCAGATTCTTTGTTGATGGTTCTTCTGATCGTAGAATATCTGAACTCTGTCTTTAAGAAACTATTCTGCATGATGGAAGTGGATATTAACATCAAACCACGTGAGTGTCTGGCTGAAGGAAGTGACAACTTTATTCCATTCCAGAGAATGGACAGAACTCTCTGTAGACTTTTATCAAGCCATGTTTGGCTTTCGTCATTGTTACTTGGATATTTTGTTATTTTACTTGAATGTGCCTAATGGAACCATTTGATGTGAGAAAGAACTCTTTAATTTACAGCAAAGTGTTTAAATAACCAATGAGAGAGCGAGAGAAAGAGAGAAACGCTATTATTTTTTGTACCAAAAATTCTTATGGACCTCAAAAGCACTATTTTGACTTTAAGAAACATTTTTCTAAAAAGAATGAAAAAATAACATAGAAGAGCTCAGAAAAATATTTAATTAGTGTCCTAAATTGAACTCAGTTTGATTTTCTTGATCTCTTCACTCATGTCACTAGTGACAGGACCCAAGGAAAGGGCATGAAGGTGTTTTCACCCGGAGGGTGGCTGGGCACTGGAACAGGCTCCCTGGGGAAGTGCTCACAGCACCAGCCTGACAGAGTGCAAGAAGTGTTTGGACAGTGCTCTCAGGCACCATGGTGTGACTCTTGGGGTGCCCTGTGTATGACCAGGTGTTGGATGTGATGATTGTGATGGGTCCTTTCCCACTCAACATACCTTATGATTCTGTAGAGTCATAATTAGAAGAAATTTTATTTTAAAAATTCTTCTAATGACCAAAACAGAAAATAAGCCAATTCAGATAAAAATTCTCAGATACTAAATGCTTTCCATGAAGTTCCCTTAGAGAAAATACTCCTGAAAATCATTTCAGGGTTTCATAAGTAACTAGAGTTACCAAAAAATGGTGTGGAAACACAAATTTTCAAACTTTAAGAATCCCACCCTTTAGAAAAGGGTGCATTTGAGAAAAGCATAAGTAATCTAAAATTGCAAAGATGGCATTGACATTTCCCTTCTTGAGGTACTCAGTAGTGCAATTGAGTAAAACAGGGTTTGGGATTTTTGCTTTTTGGGTTTTTTTTTTTCCTGTTGTAGATAGAAACTGAATGGCATATGGAGCATATGATGCCATTAATACAAAACTCCCTCCTCAAGTTCCCTTTATTAATAAGGTCCATTGTCAGTTGTAACAATGTTTGTTGGGATTTTTTTCTATCCAATCTATCTTGAAACACTCTGTAGGAAAACAAAAAAGTCCTAATGTAGTCTTCTAGTTGTATAATATTCAAAAACTGTACAGTATTTCTCAAATTCCTCATCCGTTATTGGATTTTGAATTACTTGACTATTCTGTTTCTGAGTCAAATCCACAAAATAACTGCACCAATACGTCATGCTTGGTACCAACTCTCTTCACATACGCAACTGGGATTCCTCTTCCAATTTATACTGTATAGTAGTATTAAAAATAACCTCATAGGCTGGATAGTCATCTCATACTTGTTTGCTTCAGAAATAGCTAAGTTTCTAAGGAGCCCTAGCTGATGAGACAGGTGCTGTATGGTTGTGATGAGCTATTTTGTTTCTAGTGCATGTTTGCTCTTTCATTCTTGTCCCAGGTTGAAGAGAGGTAACATTTGTATAACAGCGTACTTGGCTTACAGAGGTTCTCAAACACAGCAATATTGGGTACAAAAGCCTAGATAGAGATTATTAATGAAATAGTCATGGCAATGTGGTCGGTCAACTGTCTTCATCTGACACAATGTTTTAAAAATCTGATTTGTGAAATCCCACTCATTGTGTCAGAGAGACCAAGTAAAGGCCTGTAATCCATTGGTTAAACAGTGCCTGAGATTTTTTTGCTCTTTTAGAATTAATCAGAAATTAATCTAAACAATAATCACCATTTGGCAGACGATGTCAAACTCTGCCCAGCCATTTAAAATCTATGGAAAAACAACTGCAGGTATTTTGTATTGATACTTCTGCATGACTGTAAGTACTGGTCACTAAGACTATAGTGTAAAACTGTAATGACAAGTTAGATTCCTCATGTGTTATTTGTAATATTAATTCGGTGGTACTCAACTGGCAATTAATGATCCTGGAGTCAGCACTGACTAACGCTCCGTAGGTACTTCTCTGCCTCAGGTACTGTACATCCATGGCTAACTATTCCATGTTACCTGATCTCCACAGAAGTGCTGAGCACGTGCCTCCTCAGTACTTTGGCAGCTTTTCTTCTTCCTCTGCAAATGCGCAAAGATGGAAGAGGATTAAAATGTTGTCTACCTTTGAGCAATTTGTAGCACATAAGGGATGAAGTGCTTCCCTTGCATTTAAAAAGAGGAAAGAAAGTGAGAAATCTCCTCCTTTCTCACAGCAACCCTAGAAGAGGAAGGAGTTGTGAGAAGTTACTACAGATTCCTTCTTTGTAGTAGGGGAAGGGAAGGAGATTTTTGTGGTGACACCTCATAGTGTATTGTACATGTCACTAATTCTCTGAATGTAGCAATTTCCAGATTATACATTATGTGTTATATAATTTGATGACTGACTCTCCACCTGCAACAGTTGAGTTCCACTTGGCTGGGTCGATTTCCAACATGTGATTTTTTTAATTATTATTTTTTTCCAAACCTGTCTGTTTAAAGTTACCTACATTACAAACCACCTAAAAGAGCAGCTTCAGTATTAAACCACTGTTCTGTCACCTCAGTTAGACATTACTGTCTTCCATGATATTTCAGTCATAAATGTAACATGTTATTTATAAAACATTAATCCATTAAAACTAAAACTATTTTTCAATATTTATGATAGTCTATGTACATAAATTGTATGTGTGTACATACTGTAAGTATAATGTATATAATGTAGGTTTGGAGTCCAGGATTTATGTATATATTCCTCTCTCATTACTGATTGTTACATCATTTCAAGGAGTTGTCCATGTTGTACATCTGTGTAACAGCTGTCAAAGGAAAGAGCCTTTTTCAACAAAGTGTAATGCTTACAGAGATGAAAGAAGTGTGTTACGCCTAAGGTGTGTAAGAAAACACTAAGATTGTATTTATTACAAATGTATATGTTGCAATAAACACAGGAATCACTTGGGTCCATAGAAAGCATTGTTCAGGTTCATGTATACTTTCTCTCTAAAATTTACCATGGATGTTACGATTTCCTGAATGCAGCAAGTTCACCACCTCTGCGATCTGACGCTCGTTAGTTCGGCCGCCAGGTTCGGGCATCCCGCGGTACATCCGTGTACATATGTAAATACCCGCCTTACTGGGAGGGGCCAACAGCCTAGCTAGGGTTGCTGGCTAGACTGGTGGCCAGCAACACAGTTTCAATGAAACATTGTATGTTTGTTTTAACTGAAATAAATAAATAGATAATCCTAAACAAGGGCGTGATGTTTTTCTTGGGGGAGGCATCTGGAGGATTTTCTTTAGAGGTGATGCTAAAAGTGTACTTTTAATTTCATGCATAATTAACATATTTAACACTTTCTAGGAAAGGGGTGAGGGAACGGCATACAACTACATCCATGACTTAGGACACTACAAGGGTAAAAGAGAACAGGTCTGGACATGAGATAAAATTCTACAAGGAACCTGCATTAAGTAATTTCTTTCATGGAAAAGGCATAGCTGGAGACAAGACCCAATGTGTTAGA
Source organism: Parus major (assembly GCF_001522545.3). Lineage (NCBI taxonomy): Eukaryota > Metazoa > Chordata > Aves > Passeriformes > Paridae > Parus > Parus major. The sequence goes on along the minus strand of NC_031773.1, from coordinate 29,021,670 downwards.
TCTTGTCTAAGTGTAATAAGTGAGTCTTGTTAAAATCCTGTGCCACTTTCCTTCATTTGAGTCTCCAGTAGAACAACTGCTTATGTAAAAAATTACAAAACTGGTATGCCTGGTTTGCTTCCATTTTGGAAACTGGATACAAAACAAATGTATCATATAAATCTGTATCGCATCCTATAAATGAATATCTGTCCCACATACTCTGATTTGGTTGGGAGATGCTGGAGTTGTAACTCTGTGTCATGTGTACAGCAAAACACTATACAAAAGCAATACTTAAGAAGGATAGTTAAAAGCTTTGAAATCAGGAAATCCTCAATTAAGGTTGCATTAATTACAAGATTGCAAAGTGTTTTTTTCCTGGAATCCTCTTTAAGTAGCTGCTCATTATTTTATTTTTTTTAAGATGCTTTCTGTGTGTTCACAGTGTTTGTGTTCGCCCAAAATCCAAATGCCATCCTGATGAGGGATGAATGCCTTCATTCCTTTCTAGTTCTCATTTAGTGTCATGTTTGTGAAACAGAATTACTCATTTTCACAGTGTTTGCAGGCCTTTAAAAAGGTGTTAATCAGTAAACAGCTCTGGGGACCTGGAGCATGGAGAGGAAGCACTGTGGCACAGCCATGTATTTGAGTCCATTTAATGTCCTCCACTTACTTAATGGTGATCATTCTTGGAACAAGAACCCTAAGCACCAAGGTGGCCATTTGGAAAGGGTGTCTCATAAGCTGTCTGCTGTCACACAGGAACTTCAGAGCAGTGTAGAAGCCCTTCCCTAGAATGCTACCTGACAAGCTGAACAATTAATCTCACCTGTACAATCAGGCAATTCCATCAACTTAAATAACTTCATAACACAGTCTTTTCTACATCTTATTTCACACAGGAATGAGAAGATTGCTCATCTTGTGAGATTAATGAGATGGTGCAATGGTTTTACAAAAATGAACTGAAACTACGTTGTAACAGTGTCTAAAATCCCATGCTTTGAGCCACTGTACCTGCCACAAAGTCTAAGCTCCAAAAGAGGGTTGTCACTTTAAGCTTATTCACAATGCTGAGCTTTGTGAATGTCTTGAGGTCTGTTCAGGAAACAGATGGCACCTTTACTTTCTTCTAGTTCCCCTGAAATTTGCTTCTTTCTTCCACCCTGGCCTTGCCAAGTCTGTCCTGCCTCAAGGTCATGCCTAGCCCTCTCACCCCAGAGGGGTGATTTCAAACAATGCTGATTTCCACACCTACATTCTTTTCTCAGTCCCAGAAAGGTCCATGATCCTCAAATTCCTCTCACACATTGTGCTATGGAAGCCTGTACTCTAACTGCCACTGCGAGCTGGCTTCTAATCTTCATTTCCTCCATGAGAGCATTCATTTCACATATGCTTCATTTCACATCCCTTCAGATCTTACACAGTTAATGTGAACACTGAATTGATTATGAGACCTAAGTGCAGCAGGTTTTTTTCTCCCCAAGACCAAATCCTAAGCACTGCAGTAAGTTCCTATAAACTACCAAAGTAAATAAAGGCCATGTCACCCTCCGGGTCACACTGTATTCCAAAATCAAGTTTGTAATTTAACATAAAACAAATGTTTTTGTTTTCTTGCTGCCACAAATTTCCACCCTTTGTGGTAAGTCAAATGCAGCACTTCACTACTCTCACACTTAACAGAGCCAGTTTCCATCTTGTGGTTAAATTTCTCAACACATTTAAACAATCAGTATCTTGGATCAACACACTGCTTATCTCCAAGTCCCAGGAGAGAAGTCCTATGACAGTTATTATGTCTGAGCATGGCTAACTACTAGAATATCCAGCTGTCCTCCCCTGCAAATTTTAGCTTGGCAGGGAACATCAGTCTTCATATTTGCATTTTCTAGCAGCAGCTTCACCAAAACTCAGTCTCTGAAGTATTTCCTTTCTTACTTGAATATGGGTAAGTGTAGGAAAGAATCAGACACAATCTTTGTCATCCAGAATCATTATAGAAACATTAAATCCATCTGAAAAAGGCATCAATAACCACTTAGAGTAACTACTTTTATTGTCTTCTTATTTTTATAAATACTGAGTAAATTAACTACATGGAATCTAAATTACTTTTACAGTTTATTTTGTTTCTGTCTGTTCTGCTGTTATCTGAGTCAAGCTGCCCATGTGATTCAGACTTTTCCCTGCTGAAGTTACTGGAATGTTGCTTTCCCTGTCTGTGCACAATGAGTTATTATACATAGCTCAATAACACAGAGATAAACTACAGAACTTCCTCTAAAAAGGAGTTCCTCTAAACTGCAGAAGTTCCTCTGCAGAATCTTTTCCTGCTTTCCTGATTTCATTTCTCTCATTCTTCTGCAGAATAATGTATTGTAGCTTTCCCTTCCCTCTCCAATACAGACACCTAAGACCGCTAATTCACTTCTCTAATTTTTCCAAGGTTTTACAAACTCTTGGCACTTATTTTCTTCTCACAAATAAATGTCTTTACTTTTCATTTGCTTTGTGTCTTCCCATCTTTTCATAGACTGTAAAGATGAACAGATTTCCAAGTAGAAGTACATAGGTCCTTTCCACCCAAATTGACAGCCATGTTTTATAAAAGTATAAAAGAGGAACAATACTTGAAAGACTCAGTGGTAAAGAAACAGTGAGAAATATTGCAATATCATGGTAATGACTATGAAAGCCAACTGATACATTAATGTTACTAAACTATGGATTGCCTTTGGCACTGGAGAGCATAACTGAAAATGTAACTGGACAAAGCTTTCTCTGCGTCCTGCTGCTGCAGCTTGGCCATGCCTACCTGCTGCCCTGCACACTCATCTGGCATGCCAGTCATCACAGTTTGGGCTTTTTTTCATTAGCCAGTGTTGTTTTTAGCCATGAGTCCAATTTCCCTGCAGCCTTCCAGGGAGCTGGAAGATGTGGAAAGCTGGCAGATGTAGGGGCAAAGAGGTGGTCAGGCCACTGAGCTCCCTGCTGCCCAAAAGAGAAAGGTGTCCAAGACAAAAACTCAAATGTGTGCTAGCAGAAGGGCTGCTTGATCATGGTGGTTGGAGGGCGGGAATGAGAGCTGCTAGCAGCCAGTTATCCTACCCAGGGAAAGGAGCCACCACTGGTGGCCAAGTACCCATCACAGTGGGGTCTGATGGTCCCTCAGGTCTTCTCACCCTCACCAGCATGTTCACAATCAGGCCAGTGTCACTGAGGGCTCCCACAAGCAGGAGTGAAAATGTAGACAACTGCATATTTGGAGTTGGCAGTGAGAGTCACTGAAGCACAAATCACAGGGGAGGAAAGCAGCCAGAAGAAACACAGCAGAGAAAAGAGGCCTGTAGAGGAACAGAAAGGGACAATGATTTCATAACAGTGGGGAGAAAGCAGACTCACTAGCAAATAGAAAGGGAGATGAGAGGAACGCCTGTGCAAAACATCAGAAATCCCAAAGTGATTTCGTGGTTATTTGTTTGTGTCCTTGCCTTCCCTGAACAGAAAGGGGAAATGAACTTTGTGGAAATAATCCTGGGTAAGGTAGATATAAAAGAAAGTGTGAAAAACTAAACATTAGCCATGCCAGCCTGTAAAGCAGCTCAATTAATAAGTATTCATAATCATTTGGAATTATTTTGAAATCATGTGAAAAAAATAGTGGAGAAAACTGTATGTGTTGACAGTCTCCAAGGGCAACCGGAGTCATTACTTAACTGTTGTTACTTAGTGCCCACAAGGCTATCTTCTATCCCCCAGGCACATTAACATAAGCAATAAAGTAAATCACTGTAAGCCAGAACCTTTCCTGCTGACTGTGAGCAATTACCAGTATTTATATGCTCAGTGAAATGAAGGAGGTAGCTTATTGGAGTAGCATGGAGGTCCATCACCATTTAAAATCACACCACCATTTAAAAATGGATTCTTAGAGTGGATAACTCACAGATACGCCACAAAGAGATGACTAATTTTTTTCAGATTTTACTAATTTCTAACTTTTAGACAAAGACACATAAACCTTTTCCTCTCCCAGTTTTCAAGGTGCCAATGAGGAAACCAATCCTGGAAAACAAAGGAACACTGGTTCCTGGCACAGCCAGGTCTCCCAGGGCAGCCAGGATGTGCTGGGCAGCAAGGGCTGGTACTGCCCCACAGCAGCCTTATGGCAGAGTGTTCCTCCTTCTCCTAAGCAGCTACAGAGAAATTGCACAGGCATGTGTGTGCCTCTCTCCAGAAAAGGGCTCTCTTGCTTTCTATAAAGCTTTTATACTGATGGGTTTTGGTGCTACAAGCATAAAATGTATTTTCCCTAGGGAAATAGTGAGCCTGATCCATGTATCTGAGGAATCCTAGGATTGTCACCCTGTACCAAAACATACCAGTGACGCTGCAGGCTTCTCTACTCACAGTCAATTACAATATCTTGAATCACAAGGATCTCATAAAAATTGCAAAGTCACAAACAAGGTTCTGGCCTTGAGTTAGAAACTCCACTTCCTGAAATTTATTTGTTTTTCAATGGTAGGAATGATGCAATTTTCCAGGAACCAAATAGGAAGGAAATGAGAGTAGGTAATTTTTTCTGGTCACAAGATTGACGGGGATACTCACATTTGAAGGGAGGAATTTGCCTTGACTCATAGGAAATTATCTTTGCTCTTGGGGATTTACAAACAGCCTTTGTGGAACAAAATAGAGGGCCTGAACTATGCCTGTGTTTTGAGGAAGGATAACTTTGCCTATTGAAAAGAATAACAAGGTGAAGAAGTATGTTAATGGAATGTGAGGCCGTTTTCGTTTTTCTTTATAGTTGGCTGCACCAAAGGCAGATGACAGGGGTGAATTATTTTAAAGTCCATAGCAACACAGAAATTGCAAGAAGTTTAATTTTTGAATAATTTATTTGAATCACTCTGCTGTTTCCAAATTGTTCGCTTATCTGGAAGACACAAAAATGGATAAATTCTTTGCTTTGAAGAGATTTATAGTCTTAACAATGGTGGTCTCATGTGGTATTGGTACTAGCTGTCACACATTTGCCTTCACTTTTCTTAAACCAACCACAAAGTTAACAAGGATTAATTGAGGCACAAACAGAAAGAGAGCTGCAAATCCCCTCCAAAATCCAGTGAAGGTCTTTACTTCTCATCTAACCAAATTTTCTACACAAAAGAGTGCCTGGAAATTATTGAAACCATCTTCAAACCTGACAGCATCATTATTACATAATTATCACTATTACATAATAATTATTACATAATTATCATTATTACATACTATCATTATTGCGGGAACATAAGCAGCTGTACTCCAAGTCCAGTGATGCTGCTGGAGGACAGGGGCAGCACTTGCTCCAGCCTTGCCTGAACTTAAAGGCAAAGTTTGGTCTTCCCTGCACAGTGCCTGGGGCTCTGGGAACCCAAATTAAGTATATGCTTTAAGTAGCTGGAACCGTCTCACTAACTAATGATTATTTTAAAGTAGTTTTGGACTCAAGCCAAAAACAAGTTGGTTTTTTTTCTCAAGACCTCCTATGCAGAATTAATTTGGAAACTGAAGAAAGAAATTGTAGCTCAAACTTTGCACTGAAACAAGCAAGTATCTGGGACATATTCTGAGAAAGGTGACAGGGAGAAACCCTGCAGCATGATAAGAGTTACCCCAGTTTCTGGGCTTGCTGTGGATACCTAATCCTATTACAAACTCTGCTGAATCCCTACCAAAACTCTTCTCATGATATTTTCCAGGCTGAACTATGTGCATGTGTTTCACAGCATCAGACATGGCACCCATAAGAGAGGGCAGGGTGTCAGCATGGCCAGGAAGACCAAGCATGGCAAAAACAAACTGTGCCATTGGGGTGCATTTTCCAGGCATTTGGCCTTTGAACACACCACATTTTTCAGCTTAATGGGCTCTTACAAATATTCCCAGACATTTCTTCAGCTGCACCAGTCAAGGGATTTCTCACAGATGTCCTTTCACAGTAAATGCTTCGAGGAACTTCTCAGCTAATGGACCTCAAGGTGTTTCAGGGAAGCCATGGCCACTTTTGGATGGAGACTTCTCAGTGGGAGAATTGGGCAGATGCAGACAGCCAACAGAAGGTGGCTGCTGAGATGGCTTTGCTGTGCTGTGTGACCACCCTGCTCACTGCTTACTGTCTGATACTGCAGAGAAAATTAGGAAAATTCCTGCCTGCTGCTGCTAAGTAGCAAAGTTACGAAAAAGCAACTATTTCCTTCAAATTTGCTTCTCATTCTCCTCTTTTTACAATTTTTTTTCCATTCTGATGTAATACAAGACCTTTTAACATTATTTTCTGTCTCTTAACTTTCCTGCATAGGAAGCTCTATCCTGATGTATTGTATTAATCCTTAAAGAGGACCGAATGAACAAAAGATAAACACTCAAATTTGGAGGTTATTTGGATCCACTTGAGGATGATTTTCTTGTTTTCCATTTCCTGTCAGGATTTGATTTTGCAAATGAAGCTGATATATGCAAACTCTGATCACATCTTGCTATTAGTTTTATATTTAGATTTATGAGTTTGATTCAGATTTATCTTAGGATTATCAAAATTTCAGCTGTTCATTTCTTTAACACAGAAAACAGTTCTGCAAGGAAAGCACATCCGAGAATAACAGCATGATAGAGCAATAAGAGCATTATATGTCATAACGTATTTCTATCAAAGATAAATCACTTCCTACTTGTCTGCAAGGTACATACCTATCTCCCGGAACAGAAAAGAGACAAATCTATATATCCAAAACCAAATACAGGGGAAACAGAAATAAACTGAAGACTGTTCAATTTAGATGTCAAAGAAGTAACATTGAAATCTTCCGTACATAGTAAACAGGACTGTGGGAAAACTGCAGTGTAGCAGAGGAACACATATTCTCAGAAAAGTCCATTTTAAAATCATAGGAATCAAATTTAGTTTTGTGATTTCCCTTCATAAACTTTTTCACAAGAACATATTGTGTCCTTCGTATCATGTAAAATGAAAGATGAGAACATGCTGACATATATATCAAAATAAGTTGTATTCAACACATATTTGTATCAAAAGCTGTAGCACCATTGTAGCCAAAAGGCCTAAGAAATAAACAAAAGAGGTTTTGTAAGTAGGGAATGCATGTTTTATTAGATGAATTGGTGTAATTAAAAAGAATTAGAAATAAAAAAAAGCTTGCATGAGCACAGGCCCTTGTATAGATCTGAAATAGAAGCAGAAAACCAAAGTTTGCTAAGAAGGTAACTTTCACTGCACATCACTGACTGCTCCTTTCCCATTCTCACATTGGGCAGATGATACATTACCCTTCCCCACACTTCAAGGGATAAACTTATCAAATCTCCCTGTTTTGCTGAGCAAGTACCAGCTACCTTTTCTGCTGGGTGGCCAAATTTACACACGCCCAATTTGGCTTAGAGCAGCTTCCCTCTACTGCCAAGCTTCCAAGTCTGTTTCTACATCTTACCCAGAGATGGCCATGTGTGCTCAAAAGTTTGCCTTTCTCAGTGTACAAACCTCTTCTTGCCAGAGTGTGCTGGTGCTCCATGAATTGTGTCCTGGTTTGTTGCCTTCTCTCATGATGTGCTAACACAGAATAATCCAGATGAGTAGAAAAACAAGGGCAAGTTTTACTGCAGCAGCATGACAACGATATAAACACTTCAAGCACTAGCGTCACTGGCATAGGAGAAAATAAACACTTCCAGAGCAAGAAATAAATTCTTAGAGAAAATTATAGACCCACAAATGAAATATGAGTGAATTCTGTATGACACAGTATTTTTAGACTGGATAAATGCAGGGGGATGGCAGTCACTTTTGTCAGTAGACAAATATTTTCCAAGAGCAGTTCAACACTAGATGCTATTTATAAATATATATAGAAATAATTATATATATATATATATATATATAAAGTTATATTTAAAAAATTGTAAAAATAGCTATTTTTTAAAATTTCATTTCATTTCATTCTTCAAATGTACAATGAGGACTCCAAAACTCTGAGAGCACAAAAATAAGTACCCATACTCAAACAGTGCCAGATAGACCACCTTGATTTTGCATATTATCACAAAGCTGAGGGAAGGTACAGGGTTTGCATACTGTCCCTGTGCCCACAGGGCATACTGGGATGAGATCTGGATCAGCATATAGAGCAATGCAGGTAAGCTGGCAGTGTGGTCTTTTAATTAGCAAAGAGATAGGGACTGGAGGTATTGGAAAGTTTTGTCTGTACCACGCCAGGTCTGGCTGGCTGTTGCCTCGGGATCCTTGGTGAGAGGTCCTCAAGAGGGTGATGAATAAATGAGGGATGAACCCAAAAATAAAAGCTTTAATAAACAATATCCGTACACAGGATAGGATTCACTAAAAAGGCCGGGGTCCAGGGTAGGGAAATAATGATATAAAGTGGGTTGAGGGTGGAGTTTCAGGGAAAGGGTCCAATAAAAACTGGGGATTAGGAATATGTAAAATAATTCAGCAACAGTTAACCAATAGTAACAGAGAAACTATAGAACTTCCGAGTACTGTTTACACATAACTTTTCAGGGGGCATTGTGGGTGAGCTTTTGCTCACTGCAACTAAAGGAGATTTTTCTCTTCTCAGTGTCTGGGACAAAGCCCCTTGCCAACCCCTTGCAACGATGGACTCCAACATTTGTCCGTCCCTAATTAATGACATTGGTGCTCCACTTTTCTCATTATGTAATGTGACATAATGTTATTTTTGACACGAGTTAGCTTAAATAAAGGGAGACAGAGTAAGGAAAAGGGCAGGGGGAAAACCATAAATTTCAATCCAAAAATTTCCCAAGCATGAGATTAAAATGATGAGAAAAAAAATCCCTCCAGTTTTAGAAGTCCCAACGCAGCACTGTTGTGTGCAAAAGGCCTGAAGAAGGCGGCCTTTGGTTGTGTTACCCTCGTTTTCACATTACACAGGTCATCAACTCTGTTGTCGCAACATTTTCAGGCAATTGATTACCTGGTTAGGAAGCACAACTTAATGAGTCATGAGCAGCAGTGTTTGTTGTGAGTGGCACGTGTTTGTTTAATCCACATGAGAAATTAAATGTTTGTTTAATCCACTTGAGAAATTAAATGAAAAGCATCAGTAGCCATTTCAAACTAGATGAACGTCAGAGAAAAGTAAATAATTTTATATTTGTAATACTACACGTTGGCACCAAACCCTGCTCCTGACGGAAAACCAAAAGGCAAACAAGGAGCCAATGAGTGCTTGTGCCCATAGAGGCCGTGTGTGTTGCCAGCAACAGCTAGCCGTGAAATTGAAAGCAAATATTTGCTGTGCTTAAAAAATGCTCAGACTGTAATAACTGCATAGTGCTGTAAGCTTTGAGAGCTTCTTGATCATTCACGGACACTGCCTCTCTGCTTGCAGAATATTTACTGAGCACAGGGTGAGGTTCTCAGCAATTAACAATCAGTCACTCCCCTGGTTAAACCCAAAACATTTTCAAACAGAATTATGCATGTGAATCAAGTCCTGATACACTGTATTTTTAGTTTCCTGGTTCCCTGTAGTACAGGTTTTGTACTACAGCTGCTGGTTTTGTTTGTGGCAGTGGGCATGCCCCAAAGTCCAATCACTTTTTCATTTAAGGTCCTGATTCGGGTTTCTTACAACCATAATCAAAATCTTGACATTTCTTATGCCAGGCATCCTTCAAGCATGAGGTGACTTGGCGGGGAGAGTTGTGGGACTGGATTTGTCCTGTCTCAACCAAGAAGAGAGGAGAAGAGTCTGTGGCTGAGCTTGGTGACTTTTTTCTGTCTCAAATCTGCCACTTGGCACCCAGATTTTCCCAACTCTCAGCTTTGCACTAAGCCACAGACTTTAGTGCAAAAACAAAAAGCACACAACCCAAGGAAAATTGCAGAAAAAGTGCTATTTACCTGGAATGCAGGAAAAAATAGTTTTGTAACCCAGAGAGCTGTGTAGCTCCTGTAGGGCTGCGGTCACTACCACAGGGAGCTGGAATGAGCTCCAGGTCAGCACAGAGAGCATCCTTTCTAAGTCTTACCTAAGGTCAGCATCAGCAGCACACTCCCCTGTGTTACGAGGCAGCCCCCAGCAGGTCTGACAGCACAGTGCCCCTGCTCTGATCCCAAGCACCCCAGTGCTGCTCCTGCCACGGCGTGCCCCCACTGAGGCTGCCTGGGGCCCAGGAGGGTCCCGCTCTGGGGAAGGGAAACAGCAGGGCAGAGGGGACTCCTGAGCACCCAGTCTGGGAAGGGGACATGAAGAGGTGGGATTAAACATCTCTTATACAAACTGTTCCAGTGAGAAGTCAGGTCCCAGATAAGTTGCTGCAGACAATTCTCATGAGTTAAAAATGCTAGCTCAGGCTTCAGGGAAGCAAAGCTGCCTGTGCACCACCTGCCCATTTCTGCCTTTGCAAGAACAGATCTGAACTCAAGGCTTTGGATGATGTTGTTCCTAACCAGGATGTGTGCTCCAGCCTGGCTGAAAGGAAATGAGTTGGCTCTGCAATACAACCCAGTAGGGAGGCATGATCCTGCACAGGCTGCTCCTTGCCCCTGGGCCCTTGTAACTTCTGAGAAATTATTTACACCGTTACATCCTGGACTCCCCATTATGGACCAAATTTCAGAAAGTGCTTCAGTACAGCGTTTGTTTTGTGCATCTCCCTGCCTTCACTGTCTTCAAGAAGCTTCTGGCCAGCCCTAACACTGGGACTGCCTAAAGAGGCCACTTCTCACAGCCCCCCTGTACATGCAGAGGGGAGATGGACCCTGCAAAACTGGCACCACAACTCTTTGTGAGAACAGCAGTTTTGGACTACAATCTTCTAGAAAAGCATCCACAACCTGAACCAGGTAGCATTTGTGATGAGCATGAATATTTCAGAACACATTTGCAAAATGCAGTTATGCCTTCCTTTTACATCTGCATTAAGCCATGATGGCAATACTAAAAATGCATTGGGCTTTGTACACTAGTCCATAACAATATTTCCAATGTGACTTCTGTACCTGAATGTATAAAATTGCAGGGTCAGGCTATGGCTTTCTGCCAAGGCTTTATGAAGACAGCATTTCCAAAAGGCCATTTTGGACCAGGTATACTTAGCAAACTACGGTCAAACTCCTGCACGAAATACAAGTTCTAAACCTGTTCTAAGGAACATTTTTTTCAAATGCATTAAAGAGCTATAAGATTAAATGCTATATATTAAATGCTATAAGAGCTATAATAGCATCAGCTAATATAAATTACACATTAGATATCTCTAAATTTTAGCTATAAAATAATAATTTAAATTTATATATCCTTCATATTGTAATATATCTTTTGTCTTCTAGTTACTTAGAGCTTTATATACCAGATGCAGTGGCAAAGCATTTGTTGCATTCCGATCTTCTAAGAACTTTTTCTACTATCAGTTTCCTCAGGATACATTCTTTTAAACCAGCATTTAAACTTTTACATCAGTCTTTGAAATTTTATTGCACTTTACCTCTGACACCCTCTTGTTAAAAAGTTACCGTTACCTGTTTTCTTCACCTTCTGGCTAAGCAACATGAGACAGATGGTGAAACAGGAGGGACCTGTTTCACTGTGGATGAGTGAAAGCAGTGGGAATCAAAACTACTGAATCTCTTTTCCAGTGTGAAGAGCCTCTGCCAATGCTTGAGTAGTGTATGTTCCACTGATAATGATCCTCTTGTTTCTGTAAGAGGGTACACATGCAGTTGTATGCCTTGCTAAGTGAGCTGCACCTTCTGCTAGCACACATTTGTCGGAAGAGGCTGCAGGACAAGGCAGGTAGTCTTCACTCAGATGTTCAACTTCTGATCACACCAACTGTCCCAGATAGGACATTAAGGGTTGTAAGGCCAGACAGGAGAGGGATTTAAGCCCACAGTGTTGAAATGCATTTTAGGTGGGCAAATACACAGCTGCTGGAGGGCAATAAAACAGATGCTGGTAAGGAACAGGTTTAGTTTTCCATCTCCAAAGATGTCAGGAGCTGGCATGAAGGCAGTCCTATCTCTACAGAGGTAAATATCAGTAATTAAGGCAGACATGTGAAGTCTTCTCTCTTCATCATTAATATGACTATATAGAATTGTACAAAGAGTGGGGGACCACTCTGGGAAATAAAAGGTGCAGTGTGCTGTATCTAGCCGCAGACTGTGAGCAGTCTCATTTTGTACCCAGAACCTATAGCACCAGGACCTGCATGGAAGATCCTTTCATTCAAAAGAAATGTGACAAAAGGTCTCTTGCTTGTACCATCCTCTCGAGGATATTAAAGAAAAGGGTATCTAGTCTTGAACTAACTAGTCTTGCTTTAACATTTGGCAGGAATCCTAAATAAATAATGTTTTCTCCTTTTTTCCCCCAAGTTTTCAATTTGCAATGGGACTAATAATACTTGCCCCTTGTAGCAAAATTTTAAGAGATGCTGAGATGAAAAACACTGCGTAAGTTCAAAGTACTTAATGTAATCAATAATTCTACAATATGATAGACTCCTTACTTCAATCAAGTGCACTTAAAAAAAAATAAATTATGTGCTCTAAAGATAATTTCCCAAACACTATCCTTGAAATCAGAGGATTCAGATATAGAGTACTTAACTAGATTGCAGGAGCGCATGCCATTTCTAGTCCTGTAATTAGGCAACAGAGCAGATCTAATCACTTCATTACCGTAATGACAGCTGCTACACGAAGCCCAAAACCAGAGAGACAAATAGGTTACCACACAGGTACCTCAGAATGTGTTTAAGCACGACTGCTAACAGAGCTGCATACTTTGACGTTTTTGTGTGTTACTTGCCTTTTCTCCTCATCTGCAGCCTGAGCTCAATTGCCTGTTTGTGAGGCACAGCTGGTGTTGACCATCTCCCTGCTGCATGGGAGGCTCAGGGGAAGCAGCCACACCAGCAGGGCTTGAAACTTCCCTGTTTTGAGCAGATCAGGAAGTCTTGCTATATTTATAACATGAAATTCCAGTGTGTTTAATTTTATTAGTTTAATGGTTTTTCTATGAAACTACTCCTCCAAAAACATGTAATTAAAACATGCACATCTAATAACCACTGAATGCTGTGCACAGAGCCTTGGCCTATAGCACTGTCACAACCTAGGACTTGCATGGAATATACAATACCCAAAGCCTTCTAAATGATGAGATAAATTCTGCTTTCACTGATTTATGTTTAATTAATATTGAATTTGTTTGTATTTACAGAATTGCAAAAGCTAATGTAAATACCAGAAGAAGTATGGGATGGGTCCTGGGTAGCACATGAGGCATCTGTCTGGTCTTACAGATGTGTTAACAACATCAGATTTTTAAAAAACAGATTATTTCTGTCAGATTTTAGCCACACTTCCTGAAATGTCCACAGGCACATCAATAGCTTTATTTTGGTTTATTCTTCTAAAAAATATTGGCCATCAGGAAGTTCTTAATGGGCTTAATTTTAACCTCCCTGAGTCTGAATTTCTTGTGTGTAAAGAAAGCTTTATTTTTTGTTTGTTTACTGTGGTGATTTAAAGAATTCATTATTTTTCCACCATCTTGAAAATCTTATGTCATCTTATTAAGATGGAAATTGTAAAAAAATTTAAAATTCATCCTTTTTTTCAAAATTCTCCCATTTCATGATGTTCCATGATACCATGAGGCTAGCAGATCATATTATTGCAGGGTTACACTAAGATCAGTATGTACAACCAGGATACTTACAAGTCAGCTTCTAATTTCACACATAGTCAGGTAAACAACCACTCTGCTTTCTAAAGATACTGATTTCCCTCAATGCCCATGGATTTAAGTAGCAGTGAGATACAGTCATCAACTTCACAAGCTTTTAATTAATGTTAGGGATTTAGATATATATTTGGCACCTAAATTCTGAATTTTCTTTTTTTTTCTTTCATCTATCTATCTATCTATCTATCCATCCATCCATCCATCCATCCATCCATCTTCTTTAACTGAAGAGAATTCAATTACTGGGATCTGCACTAGCAGGCCACTCCTAGATTAAATTACTTATATTTGGTATAATTTAATACAATACATAACTAAGTATTTTTAGTATAATTTAATTCACAACAGTTATCAATTATCTCACTTTTCTAGACACATCCTATTCTCAATAGCTATGCTATCAATATATAATATCAATAGTATATGCTGGGATTACGAGTTGCAATTTGCCAGGGTGGTTTCTGACAACATGACACCAGAGGTATTATCCCTCAAAATGCTAAGCAAGCCCTTGAAGTTACTCTATACAAATGGAATGGCAAAACCCATTATTTTCTGGGGAAAAAAAGGATCTCATCTTTATGTTGTAACACAACTCAGCATTCTGGTCACCACTAAGTCTGAATTTACTCCTTTCAAAAAGATCAAAGTTTTATGTTCTACTCAGACCATATAAACTGGTCTATAGTGCTATAAACTGATGTCAGGAAGCAACACCTTAAAGGAAAGTAAATAAAAGAGCATTTTGTTACACCTACTTTTAAAATGTGTTTAAATGAAACTTTTACTATCACTTCAGGCATATATCATATTTGTAAATCTATTTTATTTTAGCCACTGCTATTTTCTTAGCCTCATGCAAGAAGTTTGAAAACTTTGTATCCCAGTAAAACGCTTGTTCTGACCAAAGAAAAGAGTTAGAGCAGATGATCAGGAGTTAAGGAGAAAAGGCACAACTACCTGGTTCGTTGCGTGAATTCCTGAATCTAAAGAGGAAGAGCAGAGGACAACTCCTATTGAACCAGGATTACTCATCATCTGTTGTATACCATCCTTTGGCCAGGAAGCCAACGAGGGATAACATCTCACGGTCACAGCATTACAGACATGCATGCAAGATTTCACAGCCCTGCAAAACTGATTGTCTCGACATGCAGAGTTGGAGGCAGCTGAACACGTTTAAACACAATTGATGCTATCAGTGTTCATGAAATCTGTGACAGGTGTGGGCAGTTCTTTTCAGAGTATCACGCAAGACCAGTCATGTGCAGATCGTACATTATGCATCGTAGTTATGATGTTCTGCCTTGCTCAGCTGCTAGGCAAAATATCCTCCTCTGCTAATGTCACAGTGTCAGGACACTGCTAGCACCAGAAAGCTTTTAACATAATGATGGATATCCACAAAACCTTTTTTTTTTGGTTTGCTAGCAAATCCTGGCATGGCAGACTAGAGAATCCATAGATATTTGTTGAAACATTTACTTTATTTCCAGGAATAAATTTGTACTGTGCAGTCAATAGCTTGCTGTTCCACCCTGAAAGACTTCACCCACCTCAGAAAGCCCCAAGGTGTGTTTGGGCTTGAACCACACCCAGCCCAAATAGGTACCAGTATTTTGTTTGTCCTTGCAGCACTTCTCCAAGACTTTTTGAGCCCACAGACTCTGTGAAGCCTTGGTGGGAAAAGAATCTCCCTGTCTAGTTCCTTTAAGAGGACCAGTACTGCCCCCTCCTGTGAGCAGCCCCATGGCTAAGATGCCGTGTTTCCAAACCTGTTGGTTATCTGCAGCAAACGGACATAAATTCCTCAAAAAAAAAAAAAAAAAAAAAAAAAAAAAAAAAAAAAAGAAACAGTGAAGGAAAAAAAAAAAGGTCACTAAATTCCATGTGAAATTTTGTCCACCTTGATTTAGAGCTAGTACTGAGGTGCAAAAATAACCATTGCTTACACCCTTTGCTTGATCGCTGTTCTTGAACACCAGTCACAGAGACTTCAAAGACATTCAAGGTCACTTTCTGGCAGCAAGCACCTTCTCTGAAAAACACAGGATTTTCTCCTTCAGCTGGCTTTACACTTCTGATCTGTTCTCTTTTATTTTCCTCTCTTTCACACAAGCACTAACACATAAGTTCAAGCATGACAATGATGGATTTACTAAAATAGAGGTGAAGAGAACTCTGTAAGCACCTCCAGCTCCACCTGTCAGGCTCATCACATCAGCCTTGAATTCCTCTGCCCCAGGCACAGCCACCTCTAACTCCAACAACTCCATTCCCCTGGGCTGTAGCCAAATATTTGCCTGAGGGTAAAATAGTTGTAAGGATAATCATACAAATTTAATGATGCTCTGTCATCAGCTTTGTTTCAGGTGCAAGAATTGTGTCTGGAATGTCTGGTAGGCTTTGCTGCAATTTAGAAGCAAAAGACAACAAAGAAGCCAAACAAGCCCCACTTTCAATGAACTGCACGCCAAATCAAACAGCATTCTGAAATTGCATTAAGAAAATTGCTAAATGTTCACACGTGCAATAATTTAGTCAGCCAAAGAAGTATTTGGTGTCTTTTGATTTAGGTGCACTTTTATTATGTAGATATATATTTTGTTGCATACCAGCAGTTTCCATTAGTAAATGTAAGTTAGTCAATAAGCATAAATTTTTGAAGAACAGTACAGAAGGGAATTTTCCAGACTCTGGAAGAACATTGCACTTCAGAGGGTAGTTCTGAAAATGAACATGGCTGTTGATTCATTTTAGGCAGGGAAAATATAATCTAAAGGATATTTGGAAGTTGCAAGTCTGAACAAAAACAGGATGAGAATGATGATACCACAAACAGAGAAAGGCTTAGGGTTATTTCAGAGGAAAGAAAATAGGATCCGTTTTGACTAGATAAAAGTGCACTGAAAGGCAATCTCCAAGAAGAGATTTGAGATGGATACCCACCTCATAATAGCTTAAGATGGGCAACAGAAAGAAAAAAATTACGGTAAATTCCTGAATCTTTGTGGATTCTCTGTGTATATGTATAAACCAGAAACAGGAATGAGATAATGAGTGAAAAGAATAAAGAGAAAGACACAGGAGGAGTGATTAGAGTCAGTAAGGAGTGACTGTCATGAAAACCTGTTGAATAAAAGCTCACAAGAAACCATAAAACCTGAACTAGAAGATGCTTGCCACAAGCATCAAAGTTGCACAGTGTATCAAGGCAAACAGAACCAACAGTGGTAAAAAGACAGAGAGACATTGAGAGGGAGAGTGGATGCAAAGTAAAGATGCAAAGTAAAATAGTTTCCATTTCTGAGAAATGCTATCATTTTTTGTGGAGCTGTGTTAAGATACATTAAAAAGATTTTTTCAGAATTCCATGAAAAATAATTACCTCCATTCTAAGAATGCACATGACAAGGTAAGAATCAAACCGCCTGCGTTTACAACTGTAAAAGGAAAGGAGGTAGCAGAACACATCAAATCAATGATCATTCACCTGATGGCCTGATACATGTTTCATTTTAAAGAAACAAAGTAGTTTGCTTTTATTCCCTTCGGCAACACCACCTGAACCCATGCACTATACAACACACATTTTTATTCAGTAATCTTGGGGAGAGATTGATTTTCAGTTTACCATATAGAAGTCTAATTGAGTCAGAGTGGATTGCAAACACCTCTGCTTTCATACATGGTACCTTGCACTGAAGGCTGGGTGGGGAGTGAAGCCTCTGCTTGGAATCCAGTCCCACATCTTTTGTCAATCTTAAATTTCTCTGGAGCTGCATATGATTCTGATGTGAGAGGTTAAATCACATGAGTAAGGCTGAAAGATTTGCCATAATGCCCCTGTTCAGCCAGCTCTGCCTCAGGCTTCACTCTCAATACTGGGATGATATGGCTCTTGTCCTAGCAGGGTGCAATAGGTGTTAATTAAATTACTGTTTGCACAGTGCTTCACATTCAGAGAACTCTGAGGTCCTCAGCACAGGAGACACACGGGGCTGTTGGTGCAGTAGGGCCGTGATGATGATCATGTGTATGGAGCACCTCTCCTATGAGAAAAGGCTGAAAGAGTCGGTGTAGTTCAGCCTGGGGAAAAGAAGGCTCCAAGGAGACCTTATTGCAGCCTTGCAGTACCTAAAGGGGGCCTATAAGAAAGAGAGTGACAAACTTTATTAGTAGGGCCTGCTGCAATAGGACAAGGGGTGATGGTTCTAAACTGAAGTAGGAGCAATTTAGATTAGATATTATGAAAAAAAGGGTGGTGAAACACTGGAGGAGGTTGCCCAGAGAGGTAGTGGATGCACCATCCCTGAAAACATGCAAAGTCAGGCTGGATGGGGCTCTGAGCAACTTGATGAAGTTGAGGATGTCCCTGTTCATTGCTGGGAGTTGGACTAGATGACCTTTAGAGGTCCTTCCAACCCAAACTGTTCTGTGATTCTGTAAACTGCCCTACTGGAAAAAAAAAAAAAAAAAAAAAAAAAAAAAAAAAAAAAAAAAAAAAAAGTGGTGAAAGCGCCAAAACAGGAATCCAATTTGCATATGCAAAATCAGTAATTTGAAAACCACAGTTCTTCATGTGTGTCATCTGCCTTTTTGGCCTGTCATTTAGAAGACCCAGTAGTGGAAATTCCAGAGCAAGCACTTCAAGAAGCTTCTGAAAGAGCTGCCATGAAAGCTACCCAGAAGCCATTACCCTCCATGGGTGGTCAGGCAAAGTGTGTCCAAACCCACAGGCTCCATCACTCTTTCATTCTTTGCCTTGTGATATCCCATGCAAGTCATGTGTTCTGTAGCAGGGGGGAGACAAGGACAGCTGCAACACCATCTTGCTTCAAGTTAGTTCTTGAAAAGTTTTTTCCAAGCCAAAAACTCATACAATGCTTTCTAGATATTAACATGGAAATAAAAAGCTGCAGCAAATCGTCTGTGCATCAAATTCCTCGTTCATTTTGAGGAAGGTGTCTTGCCCCGGCAGGAAACGCTCTGACCCCTTGCACAAATGGCAGCATTTTCAGCATATACATTTAGGATGACAACACAGGAAATCAGCTAACACAATAATGCCAGATCTTCCGTAGCCATTTCAAGCTACAAAAATCCAGCCTGCTTGCCAGGAGGGGTTCTCCTGTGGCGTGAAAAAAGAGAGAAAAAAATATTGTCTGTTGTAAAAAGAGTAAAAAATTAGGTTTTTTTTGTTTTTTTAAATAATAATAATAAAAAAGAAGGTGTTGAACGTCCATGCGGCCGGGGATCTGGGCGTGTCGGGGGGCCCGCGGAGTCTCCGGGTCCCGCAGCACCTGGCGGCGCGGCGCGGCCCCGGCGCCGGCGCGCCCCGCGCGCTCCCGCCAGCCCGCTCACCTCCACATGCACACACGCGCGGCGGGAGGAGGAAGGACATCTTTCTCGCCGTTTTCGTTTCGCCACTTCAATTTCATCCCTCGTTCTTCTTATTTTCTTTTTCTTATTTTCTTTTTTAATTACATTTTATTTTATTTTTATCCGCGTAATTATTTGTCGGGGTTCTCCAGCCGGATCCCGGCGGAAAAGGTGGATCGCTTCTCAGAGGGTCCCCGCGGCTCCTGGGGAAGGTAGGCAGCAGCAGCGAATGCAGACGGAGGGATGGGGCCGCGGCTCCCCGCGCACCCTTTGTCTCCGCGCAGCGCGGGCCGGAGCCCGGAGCCGCCCGCGCTTTGTCCCCGCCGTCTGCGCAACCCTGCCCCCATCCCCGGCCAAACGTGTGTGCTCGGCCATGGTGCTGCCCTGTGCAAACCCTAAAATGCAGGCAGCGAGCCGTGCGGGGCGGGGGGAGCCCGGAGGGGCGGCGGGCACGGGGAGGCCATGCGGCATCTCCCCGCGGCTGGGGCGCGCTGCCGCGCCGGCGGCGGGCGGCGATGCTGCTGAGGCGGCCACGGAAAAAAACCCACAAACAAACAAACTGAACCCGCAGAAATAATACAAAAACCTGGCAGTCTGCGGCTACGGGCTTCCGCTGGCAGAGAAATATAATAAATAGCAATAATAAATGAGTTTGCCCCTTATGACGGGCGGGTGGCGGGTGCCGCAGCCCCCGCGGGGTGCGCGGCCGCCGTGCAGCCGTGCCCGGGGAACGTTCCGGGCTTTGCCTTAAACCCAGCACTGCCATGGGGTCAGGGCAAGTTTCACGGTATTCGGAAAATGCAGGCTGGGCCCAGGGCGCGCAGGCGTGTGCGTGGTGCCCGTAAATATATAGTAACAGCTGAGGTGGTCGCTTTCAGTGAGCGACGGCGAGAACAAAAAGAGGCCCGAGTGGATGCCCGGGGGTGCATTGGCTCACGTGTGTGTGCGCCCAGCTCGCTCTTGTGGCAGGGGGCTCGTTCCATTGTTTTGCGGAGTTGGTAATGCAACCTGTAGCTAGGATGTGTCGGTTTTCTTGGGAGAGAGGAGACGGTGAGGTGCGTGAAGACGTGCTTTGTTCATGTGACATTGGAAGGACTGAAATAGACCTTGCATTTGGCACCCCTGGTTTTATAGAAGGAGAAGCTCTGGTTTCCTTATGCCACCTCGTGTCCTTAGGCTATTCAGAGTCCCAGACTGCTGTGGGGCATTTCTACCACCCTCTAATCCAAATTATAAATAGGAACCTGTGCTGTGTTTTGTTCACCTTCAGGTTTGTTTGGCTTTTACTTGTGCTTGAAAGGCAAAATAACATAGACATTGTTCTAAGAGAAAGATATGTGTTAGTTGATAAAATATATTGCAGGAATAAAAAACAGTACGAAACAAAGATTCCCTACATTATGTGTCTAACCTTCGTAGATCAGAAGTAAAAACAGCCACAGGGGGAGAAAGAAACAGCATCCTCCATCTAAATTTTACTTCATTTGCTACCAAAAGACCAACTTTGTTTAAAAAGCCTCTAAAAGGAAATTCCATCTGTTGCTGAAGGATATCGGTATCAATAACTGCCCTTTCCAGGCTAGGAGCCCCTTCTGAAATGGCGCTGAAATCCGCTTTGCAAAACCTGCATGAAATCTCCAAACTGCCATATTGCTGGTAAGCAGAGGCCTTCTACTGAAGCTCGGTGGAAATTCACTGACTAAAATGGGATCTGCTTCGGTGTCATACTGAATGACTCCTATTTGACTTTGCCTTTTCGGAAGGTCGGGGTTTTTTTTATTTTAAGAGGCACCATAGAGAGAGCACTTCACTGAAGCACTCTGCAGCATCCTCTGTCTTGTCGCTTGAGACTCTTTGTGCTGCAGTTGGACCAACTGGGCTGCCCAGGCTGGGTGAGCATGGGAGACAGCTGTTGGCAGTGAGCACCAAGCTGCACATACCCCTGTGAAGAGGACCGTCCCCTGAGTTTGAAGCTTTCTGCAGAATGCTGTAAAACGTGGAGGATCAATTGTCCTTCGTGCCCAAATCCTGCTTTTTACAAGGGTTTTAAAGGATGGAAGGGAAGGCAGTGCTCTCTCGGCCTTCCTGCTTGCAGGCTGCTCCTCCTGGGTCTCTGTCCTACATTTTGTCTGTGTTTGCTGTTCTGGGAGCTTGTTCTTAGCAGCGTAAGAGTGGTGACCGAGCAGAAATGGGACTCTCTTTTCTCCTGTGCTCTTCCCTCTCTTTTAGCATCTTGCTCATTTCTGTTGGAATCTGCGTAGCAAATAACATGATAATAACGATCACTTAAAAGTTTGTATTGTGAAGGCAAGTGGATGTTGTGGAAATATTTAAATATTTCAAGCCTGAATTCAATTTTCTTTCTGATGGATACTTACTGCTGTGACCTTAATCCAATCCAAGAACTTTCAGCAGCTGATCTTGGGAAAAATGGCAGATTTTTCATGTTTTGCAGTTAACTCTTGCAATATTTGCCCAAGCTTATCAGGTAAATATTATTTTGAGTCTCTTACAGTCAAGAAAACTGAGGCAGAGAAATTACTTGTAAACCAAAGCAGAGGAGACATGAGTTACACATGTACTAATACAAAGAATTTTTCCTTCTGTAGTACAAAACTTATTTAAATGGGAATTTCAGAGCTGCTGTTTAACCCTTAGAAATACATCTGGATAGTGTGTTTTGTTGCAGTGACCCATAAAGCCCCACTCATACAGCATTTCCTCTTTCTGTGGAAGACAAGAGTGCGTTTATTTGTGGCGGTGCGTTTCGGGATCTCTTGGGAAAACCAAGACTGTCGAGAGGATTTCACAAAAAAATATAATGAGGAACAAAATGTGACTATATTCCTCTGCCAAATTCCTTTCCTAAATTGACTGGGAAGGGCTCAAAACAAAAATGTACTTAAAACCATTTTCCTTTATGGCTCATCTTTAAGTGTTTTGCCTAAAGTAATGAATCACTTGGTGAATCAGACTGGGATTTTATGGTTTCTTAGTTGCCTGCCTTTGATCAGCTGAGTAGCCTGTCGAGACTTAATTTGGGACTGTCTTCCCTTTCTTTATGGCAGCATGGAAGGGCAGTGTGGAGAGTGATGGGGCAGAGCAGGAGCATTTTCCTGTTGTAGCACGAGGTCATGCACTACCAAGAGAAAGGCTGACAATCCACATTTGTTCTCATCGCTTCTGTTTTATAGCACCCTTTTCTGAGCTTCCTTCCCAAGACTTCTGTCATTTGTTTTCCCACCCCCCATCTTATCTTTTAACTGTTTCCATCCTGCCTGCCCTGGGGGCTGTGAGGGAGAGGAGCCTGGGGATGAGAGGTGGTGGCTTGCAGACACCAAGCAAATGGCTGTGGCAGCTCGAAGGCCTTCCAGCCACCGCGCTGCCCTCATCCTGGTGCCGCTGCCGATGGCAGGACAGGAGTGTGCCAGCACCTTGATGGTTCTCTGTGGCTCCTGGGCCCAACTGGGACACTGCTGGGGCCCGGGTGAAGCCGCTTCCTTCCACTGCTCCTGTGGCTGCAGCCTGCTGCAGAGGGGCAGAGCTGAGGAGCTGGAGGCAATGACATTTCGAGCACTGCAGATGTTTGCTCAGTGGATGTGAGTCAGTCTAATTTCCAAGCTCTTTGTTATCTCAGTGGCTCTTCTCTAATCTCTCCATTCTGTTCTTCCTGTAGATGAGGAGTAAGTCTGGAGCTTTGTGTCCCTCATGTCAGGTGTCACCAATGCAGAACAAAAAGGAGATAGTTGCTTCCCTGCCTCCCAGTGTGATACTATTACGTATAAAGCTTATTCTTGCTTTTTGTCATTTAAGTGAATAGTCCATACACAAAGTTTCAGTTTCTGTGTTTCATTATTTATATCTGTCGTCTTACTGGTCATATTGCTCTTTGAAAGAACTTTCAAAAGTGTATGAGCATAGAAAGACGTATCACATCTCAGGCTTTGCAGAATGAAAACAGCTTGTGTGAAACTCAAGTGCAGGGTTCTGATAACTTGTAACCAACCAAGAGGAGTTCTTGGCAAAACTCCCTTTGAGAAGAAAGTTGACTCACATTTTGTCTTTTGAGCAAATTATCTTGAGTTCCACAGTTAAGTGTGCTTAGTGTGTCTTGGATATTTACCAACTCCGAGACCGTTTGACTGCGGGAAGCGCACAGTGAATGAAGTGCCCAGTGAAAGGGCATATTGCAAAAACCATACCCAGAGATAGACTAGATGTTGTCCAGCTTGACCACTTACATACTGGGTCAGCTTTTGAGCAGCCATGTGCCTTAAGATGACACTTTTGGAGCTGCGTCATTTACAGGATATGAAAAAAAAAAATGGCATGTGAATTAAGCTGTCGTGAGGAGTGATGAAGTTCTTTGTAGAAACACAGCTTCTGACCAACTGTTTTCTGAGATTATACATACCTCTTCCATGTATGGCCTAGAGAGGATTCATGCATGAACCAGAAGAAATAGATTGTCTGTATTATCATTATTTATTTTTTTTCAAATATAAAGTTTTTGATCCCATTACCGCTCTTGTGGAATTTTAGCAGTCCGGGAACCTGGAGTTGCAGGGGAATTTTTTTTTATGTTTCACAGGTTGACAGAGAAAATGACCACTTGGAATGTGCTTTAATGGCTTGTGAAGGTCTCAATGTCCTTGAAAATAATAAACTCATTTTATCTTCTTGTGTCATCTCATAGTCCTCCTGAAGTTGTGACTAGTTGTAACTTTTCCCATATTCTGTAAAGAGCACACAACAAATGAATTATCTCTAATGGCTTTTACAAGACATATCATGGGATGTTTAAAGAGAAGGCTAAGCTGCTAGGCCAGAGCAGTGCTTTTTCTACTAAACAGAAGAGCTAGGTCAGCTACAAAACACAGATCCTTGAGTTTCATTTTGAAGAGTCATAGCTCTTTGCTGGTTTTCTCTTGTGGTGATGCCTTCTTCAAGAAGGAGTGCTTGCCCATCTGAGTTGAAGAATTTGAAGAACAAAATTCTGATTTGTCCTTTATTATTTACTAGGTGTATGTTTGGAAAGAGAGGTTTGAGGGCAGGTCTCTGGAAGTTTTTCTTTTGAGAAGTTTAAGGCTGGACAGAGTAGTAGGCACAGTGACCGAGGTGATTGGGATTTCTGCAGTCACTATTCACGTGATTATTGACTGTCTTTCAATGTGAATTAGGAATAAAGCTCAGCCTAAGAACTCTTGCCAACATAGCATTTTTATTTGCATTTCTTTTTAGACATTTCTTGAATGAAAAGGCCGTAAAAATACAAATATTACCCTGCTGCTTCCAATATAGCTCAGTATCAACATATGGTGTATTTTTATTAGTTTAGTATAACTAATTATTATAGTTAGTATATTAGTATATTCTATTAGTATAGAAGCAATTTTGGGTCACAGCACTAGTGGCACGTACACCTGAGGTGGCAGCTTGCCTAGCTCAGCTATCCCAGCGTTGAATCTCCTTTTGGGAGCAAAGCTAATGCAATTTCAGGGAACAGCTCAGTGTGACTGCAGACCCCTCCCATGGGTCAGGGGGGTTGTCCTCCAGCAGCACCAGGCTCCGCTGTAGAGGCCAAGGGACAGGCCTGGAGTGGACATCTGACTCGTAGGGAATTAAGCTAGCTGACATGAACCATAACCCTTGGGATTTTAGATGTTATTTAGGCTCTGTGATTTGTCACATGGGTGAACTTGAAGTTTAGAGTGGGGGATTTGGGGATGAAATTCATTTGACCACCTGAACTCCACTGACTGTAGAGAATGCCCAGAGTAATTAGCAGTGACAAAGGGTTTTCTCTGTATATCTCTAAGATAAAGTTATCATTAAAAATTTTGTGATTTGCATAGTGTTTTATTCCAGGTATCACACTTGTATCACCCTTTGTCTCTGAATCTTCAAGCACTTCACAAACTGAGTGTTAGTGTCGCTATTATCATCTTAAGTTTATAAGTGGAGGTGCAGAGGACATGTTGGTTTTACTTTGGCAAAGGTCTGTTATGAGTTCATGCCGTGACAATGAAAACTTCAGTTCCCAGCCCCACCACTCTCCTCACCCACCCCATGTTTTGACACTGAGATCAGGTTTTCTCATACTTGGAAGTGCTATGCATTATTTCATTCAAGATTTTTGTTGTTGTTGTTTGCTTGCTTCAGGCTTTTGTTTTGATGTTTTTTTAGTAAACCACTTACCCTAGCAAGAACCTGACGCATATTCAGAGATGTGCCTACTTTCATGATACTGCAGGAGCAACTTGTCACTGAAACATGGAATCTGCTGAAATGATTGCTGATGCTTCAGCTTGCTCTAAGATTTTGCTCTGCCTTATAGAGTCATAGAAGGGTTTGGGTTGGAAAAGACCTTCAAGATCATTTCGTTCCAACCCCTCTGCTGTGGGCAAGAGCACCTTCCACTACACCAGGTTGTACAAAGCACCCTATCCAACCTGACCTTGAACAGTTCCAGAGACGGGGCATCCACAACTTCTCTGGACAGCCCATTCCAGTACCCCACCACCCTCACAGTAAATCATTTCTTCCTAACATCTAACCTAAACATGTCCCCTTTCAGTTTAAAGCCGTTCGCCCTTGTTCTATCACTACATGCCCATGTGAAAAGTCTTCATTCAATTAGTTTTCTATAGAAGCAGGGTTTTTGGTTGAAACAGACACAAAGCTTGTCACTTTTGTGCTGCAAAGATTCCTTGGGGATGAAGCAGGGAGCTGTGTTCCTGCCAGTCTGGTCCTGTAGTGTCCCAGTGACAGGGGCAGAGGGCGAAGCTGGAGCCACACATCAGTGAGCTGTGCAGCCGGCTCTCCAGTGTGCTGCTTACCTCACACCGCTGCTAATTTCAGCACCTTCAGCTTTTGAAACACTTAATGGGGAATTTATTAAGCACAGGCAATGTCAAAACAGTTCTGAAAATCCTCCTGGGCTTTCATGATACAAAACAGTGCCCAAAGGAAAAGCTTCTCTGCTTGAATCTCAGATGAACCTTTACACAGGCTTTAAAATGCTGGGGGACACAGATCCTGGTACAGAGGTTGCCAGGTCTCTTAAGAAATTGTTTATTTTAGGAACTCGCGGTCCCAAGAAACTTCAGAATTCAGTCCTTGGGGACTTTAGGCCTTGGTCCTTGACACCTCAGCAGTCACTGTCTCCTGTGGCTTTATCCTTTTATAAAAGATTGTGCCTCTCTTCCAAAATAGGTAGACTATTTTCTCCCTGCAGCCTCCAGGAAGATGGTTCCAGAATGCTAAAACCACCCTCTGTTTGCCAGTCTGCATTTATTTATCAGCAGCCTAAATAATTTTATTTTTTTTTTTAATATTTTATTGTGCCAACATTTTAATACGTGAGAAGTTTTTTCCTGGTATCTGTAGTGGAAATCTCTTTTGCAGAGGAGTTGAAAAGTACCCAGCTGGCATGCCCCAAACTCTACCCTTGCACCAGGCGGTGTTTGCCACCATAATCACATGCTTAGCTGCTCCTTCAGTTGAAGAGAAGGGATCCTGCCCTGCTGTTAGCCTCGAGGCTAGCCTTTAAAATTGACACCTGAAGTTTGGACAGGGTGGGCTCTTGAGGAATTGTTAAGAGCACGTGTAAACTTTAAAATGGCATTTCTGAGAAAGTATTTACAGGGAAAAAACTGCTCATTTGCAAACCTGTCTTCTGCATGGTGGGGATGTGGTATAAAACAGAAGTACCGACTTCTGTAAACTTCATTTGAAACAGGCAGATGTTATAACTGAACAAGAATTACATCCTCCTGTCTCTCCCTGCAAGAGCCTGAGGATGCTCATGCCTCTTTGCATGCAAGCAGTTTGATGGCTTTGAGGTAACCCTGAGAATTTAAAAATATCCCCAAATTAATCTAGTGTCTGAGGGTTCACCATGTACCCCAGGCTGAG
Source organism: Parus major (assembly GCF_001522545.3). Classification (NCBI taxonomy): domain Eukaryota; kingdom Metazoa; phylum Chordata; class Aves; order Passeriformes; family Paridae; genus Parus; species Parus major. Next base: position 28,994,572 of record NC_031773.1, on the reverse strand, counting down.
TAAGTTGTTTGGCAGTACTGCAGGAAATTCATTCACAAAACGGGAATTCAGAGAGTTGTGGTGCAAGAGCTTGTTTGTGAGTAACATACTGTTGCCTGACTACCACGCTGGAGTTGTAGCTCAGCCGAGAGTGGTTGGACTCCAGAAAATACTGGTCTTTCAGTTGATTTGCATTGCTGATGAGGAAGTATGTCTCTGTAGCAGACTTCTCTGATCTGCCTTTGCTTTTATGGAATACATCTATCGGAGGAGAGATCACCTGATCTCTAGATTATAACTGCTTGACACAAGGTATGCGTTGCTCTTTCTTTCTGTGATACATGAGCTGAGGGATTTAGGTTTTTTCTGTTTCTCTCCTTGTTCATAACAAGTTTAACCATCCAAAAACTTAAACAAAGCAGCCACTGCACCTCTGCTTTCCCAGAAATCTTTAACAGGTTGGAATACATGCATTAGTAGAACAGAGTATTGGGATAACTCTATCCCTCTTTCTATCCCACTTACCATTAGCATGGATGTGTATTTTATTTTTTTAAGTACGAATGGAGAACACACAGAGGACAAACACCACACATTGAATTGAGACTTGGACAAGCAAATAATTTTTATTCCTTAATTTGTAGAAGGTTAATTTTTTTTCCTGAAACCATCAGACTTGGTTTGCTCACAAGTTTAAAAAAAAAATAAAAATACCATCTTCAGCAATAGGTTGCAGGACAGGGTAAATTTATAAGGTTAGTGAGGTTGAGCTCATTACAACATATGAGGTTACTACTGTTCCACACTGTATTTAGGCCATACCCTGAGGTCCAGCTAACAGTACAAAATCATTTGGTATGGATGGCCCTCCTGCACTGGTTTCACTGGTTTCTCCTGGTGATATTGCCTGACGGTGGTGGTATACATCTTGGATTTTTTTTTTCTTTTGTTTTATTTAGGTTGCTGACACTGTGGCTGCAGTTTACCCACGAGATATCAACCAAACACTAGGATTTGAAGAACCACTTGGATAGGCACAGTTCCTCACCCAGCATGCCTTTCAAAGCTGGATTAGAACTGACCGAATTGCAGAATATGACTGTCCCTGAAGATGATAACATCAGCAATGACTCAAATGATTTCACAGAGGTGGAAAATGGCCAGATAAATAGGTGAGTATTTTTCCACTGACGTTGCCTCTGCTAAGAAACACACTGTTTAAAAACAGCATTCTAATTTTCAATATATGTCTTGAATTATTCATTACCAAGTCATGCTCCATTTGAAGATGTAATTTGAATTTCATACGTAACATCTGTTGGGCATAGGCTGCAATAGCAGATAAAGCAAACAGAGTAGCAATTTATTCATCATTTTGAATCTTTCAAATTAGTCTAATAAAATTCACAAATATATAATGCAGCAAAAAACCAAAATTTTTAGATGTCTGCTTACACACAGCGAAGAAGTAATAACAATACGATGGCATAATTTTGGAGAGGTCTGTTAGTTGACCTTTGGTCTCTGATATGACAGTTTTAACTTGTCTGGCCACCTCCATGTATCCAAGCTTCTGGGGAGTTACAGCTGGTGTGGTTGGCAGCAAATGTAGTTCCAATCTGTATTTGCAATTGGGCAAGATAAACTGAGCAGCGGTTTGCTCCCTTGAGGCAGAAGTGGCAAGAAGATGGTAAAACTGAGTCTTACACCTAACTCAGCTCAAGTGTAAAAAATGCATCAATAATGGTGAAAAGTATTAGTTACAATTATTATCAATACAATTATTAGGCTGTTGATTTTTTCTATAAGCTTACAGTCATTTCTGAAGAGCGGCCTTTTCCACCAGAGAGCCATTCTCCAGCCCTTCCTGCCAGCCTCCAACAGGTGCTGAGCCATCCAGTTTATAGCAAAGACCTGCTGACAGACCCTGTTTGTATTTTGTGAGCTGTAAAATAGGAAGCTCTGTTTTGATCAAACTTCCTGTTCAAATATTGCAAACCAAGGTGGAGCACAGGGCCAGTCAGTGCCTGCACGGGGATCCAGCCCTGCCGGGAAGCGTGTCCCAGCACATCATTCTGCTCCCTTCTGCGGGGCTGCCGCCGCCTATTTTACAATCTTTAAAATCTTCTCTTGCCTTTTCTTCCTGTTGGCAGCATCCTCTCCAGCTACATGAGAAACTCACTTTCTAGCGTTAAAACAAAATTCAGAGCTGTTTTTTCCCAGGTGAGGTTAGAGTCGGTTGTGGGACTCGCGACTGCGTGGGTGGACGAGGATCTTGGTGCCAGGCGTGGGAATAAGCAGCCAGCATTGTCCCCACGATTCAGGCAGCAGAAGCAGCCGGCCGTGCCGTGGGATGGAGCAGGGGCCCGGGCTGCTGGCAGGGGTGGGGGCAGCGAAGTGCCAGCCTGTCCCCAGCGCCAGCCCCAGGCAAGTCCTGGGGCCCTCAGCAGCAGGGAGGGTGGTGCTGTGACCGCAGCGCAGCTGCGCTGATGAAGATTAGAGCTGGTCAGGAATTTTCTGATGCAACTGCTTTGATGGAAAGTGCCAAAACGAAACACAAACCACTTCTGTTAAAAAAAAAAAAAAAAAAAAAAAAAAGGCAAGAGAAATACAAAAAAGCCTCTAACTTTGCCAAAATAAAACAGTTCCAGTATGAACATGCTTGCTTTCCTGCTGGTTCATGTTGTAAGGAGAGGAGCTTAGGGGCTGACAGTGGTAAATTCACTCCCTGGAGCCTGTTGAGGATTTATATCCTTGAGACAAGGAGTGGCTATACTGGGCTGGCTGTGCTTCCCCAGCACTTTGGCTGATGCCATCAGTAACTGTTATGGGGAAAAACCCTGCTGGTGCTTCATTGTCAGTGAATGTTTATGGAGGGTGGGGAAGGAGAGTGCTGGATGTGCCTGGTCCTCTGTGGTCACAATGTGCTTTCTGGAGTTAGGGGACAGTAAGTGTGGCAAGATCTGGGTTGGATCCAGACTGCCTGCGAAAGGAAGACAAAAAGTGGAGTGAAGAAAGAGGGTCAGAAACTCAGAGGCAGAATTTCTGATTAGTGGTCTATCTCTTAGGGCAGATTAACATATTCCACAATTTTCTGTTCCTTTCTGGAGAACTCGCTTCCCCTGCAGAAGGAGGATCTGTCATTTGGCTATAGGATATAGCCTATTATGGTTCTCTTAGCCCTCTGCCCAGGCACTCATTGCATCCCATATCTGCCCCGTATATCCCAGTTTGTTCATGTTCCCCTCCATGTCCAAACCAAGGCAGCTCTTCCTGAGCACAGCTTCCAGTGCAGCCTGCCAGCATGGCCTGGGGCTGAGGCTCTCACTGAGCCACCCACAGCCACTGCTCTGTGCTGTCACGTGTGACCAGCAGGCGGGCACATCCTGCTCTGCACCCGTGCCAAACGCATCCTGAAAGGATGTGGTTAGTCCCCTTCTGTAACTAGTTTGGCAAACACCTTTTTTCCATGGAGTAAGAGGTAGACAGGCATAGGAAACATGTTTTGTGCTGCCTGGCACGTCATGTGAGGCCTTGTAAAATGCCCAAGTCCATCAAAATCAGTGGGACTTTTTCTGTTGATTTCACTTGAGCTTTAGATTAGATCTGTAATTTTCAACTCACTTTTTTGTTGTTTCAACCTGTTTGATTTTGCACCCTATATTTAATTTTAATTTTTTTTTTTCTCTCAGCATGTAGTTTTTCAAGCTCAATGTAGAGCAATTTTTTAAGGGTCTTTTGGAGATGCTATACCAAGGCACAAGGTGATTCCAAAACTGGCTGTAAACTCCAAATATTTCTTGATCTTGGAAAAGAATCCTATATGTTCCTTTGACTTTCCAGCCTTTTCTGGGCCTAAATATATAGTTATATGTAGGAAGGGTATGTTGACTTAAAGAGGCTGTACTAAGAGGGGTTTTTCCTTGTATGCAGATGTTGAATGGGAATGTCTTCTGAAAATGTCAATTCAGAGATTTGCATGAAACCCAGACATGAATTTTGTGACTTTTAACTATGTCTCCTGGCTATAAAACTTTGCCATCTCTGTGCATAATTGTAAATCAGGATTTAGATAACTTACTCCTTAACTATATGGCAATGCTTTCAGGAAGCTGATATCTGAATGCCTGTCTTGGTTTACAGTATGTTATCAGTGCCCCTTGTTCAGTTAACAAGGTTGTTAGTAGCTATGCTAAGATCTGGTTCAAGTTTCATAGTGTAAGTCAGATCAAGCTTTCCTCTGCATTTCTTGTTCATGCCTGCCCTGGAAATCTTTGCCACTGCTCAAGTTAGCATGCAGTTTAAGAAGCTGCCTAAGGATAAATTTCTGTCATCTTGGCAAAACTATCTTTCCCTAACAAATGTTTAAGGCATTGTAAAATACCATTTTAATTTAATTATGTTTAAACGTATCTGAGATGGCTAAATGTTTTTTGGCTAACTGCTTAGCCAAAGTGGTTAGCTCGGGGGTATCACCTTAATCAAACATTTCTCACTGAAGTCCTTAAATAAATTACATTTGGAAACCATAGTTAAACATCATCATTTTTAAACCACTTTATCAATAAGGCTAAGTTTCTACTTTGCACTAAATCAAACCAGATTAAGTTAGATTAAGATATTCTTTCCAGACCAGCTGTGAGGCTTCATGCATCACAAGGATGAGCTCATTATATCTTGGACAGGATATTTCATTAATGTATCTGAAAAGTTTTGTATAGTCTGTTCATACTCAGCTGTGACACAGGAAACACAACAGGAAAGCAGAAATATATAAGCATAGGTTATGTCTTTCAGTGGTGGGTAAAGCATTTGAAGACAACAAACAGTGCAAATGGATTTCATGCTTGTCAGGGAGTCTCAAGGCTTTGATGGCACAGACAGTCCTACAGTGCATTTCCACAGCACCTCTCACAGGGGCCTCTGATCCTTGGGAGGGCTGGGAGAGACCAGCATAAACAGGCATTTCACTTAATTTGTGTCATATTCATAAAGGTCAAAAATACAACATTCTGTGACAATGAATGGCTTGTTTTCTAAGCACATCTATTAAGCAGAGCAGATGCATGGCACAGTTTAACTAGAAATTCCAGTATTCCAACATATGTTTCCTTTCATATGCTCTAGGGGAGAAAAACCACCCTGAAATGAAAAAAAAAAAGTTTATAAAAAGCAATATCTTGATAACAATTGTTTCTGCTGAATTCATTGGATTACCTTTCACCCTACTAATTTATTTTTTTTTAATTTTATTTCCTTTAAGATCAGTAATATTTTTCATTTATGGAAAACTTTTTCTGTCATGTGGTATGGCCAAACCAAGCGTTGTCCCAAGGCAGGCCTCTCCTCTGGGCTTGCAGGTTAAGTTGCCTGCAACAGCAAACGCAGCACAGCAGAGCCCACATCCCCCTGTCCTGCATGGCTGCTGAGCTGTCTGCACAAGCTGTCCTGGGGCTGGGGGTCCCCCAGGAGAAAGCTGGGCTCAGTGCTAGGTACCCCGTGGCTTGGGATCCCAGTGCCTGCATTCCCATGCCTGACTTTGCCCTCCTGTTGACATCACACAGCATAAACTGAGAAAAGTGCAGTGTGATGTGGGAAGCGCGGGGGGGATGAGGAGTCCGGCTGGGCAACAAGCCCACTCTGTTTTTACTCTGGAACTGACACAGAAAAAAGTACTTTGGATCAATTTATCAAATCAGACTAGTTCTCTCAAAGTCCTCTCCAGAAGGATATAACATGTTTGTTGCCCATGGAAGGTACCAGCTTTGCAGAAACTGTTTATGCTGTCAGAGGTGTTCTAATGGAAAGTCCTGTGGTCACTTCTACTTTCAGGCAACATTGCTCGAGTATTGTCTTTATTGTGTATTAGTTTTTAACAATAATTTTCATGGAACTTTAATACCAGAAAGCAATAATAATATTAGTATCTACAAATTTGTTATTTTTGTAATTATTAAGGGGGAACTGGCTGCAGGGGATGAGCAGAACTAGGGGGAGAAGACTAGTGACTTCTATCATAGCTCTTGACAAAATCTAAAATGACACATGATCTCCATAAATGACAGAAGAAGGCAAAGTCCACAGATGTTCCCAGCAGCAGTTACAAATCCAAAAGAGACAAAACTTTTCTCTGTGCTCCTGCCTGTACAAATTGCCTGCAGGGTGTTTCAAGAGAGAGCTGGAATGTCCTTTTCAAACTGTTCACACTCTGCTGCCTGCGTTCAAGAGATGGGCTTTAAACGGACATGAAAGAGAAAAAGCACATGCTCTGAATCAGGTTGAGATTTTATTCCATGAGGATGAAATACCTACAAGGTGAGCTTTGGAAAGCTAATTTCAGATCAGTCTATCTTAGAAGTGGTTGCTTTTCACTTCATAAAACGGTGGGGGAGGTTCAGCTATCTATTCCAACTGTGTTAGGGCTGGTAAATCTGACATCATCTCTATATTTTGCAGCAAATTTGTTGCTGAAGTTAGTATTTAAAAAATACAGGAGAAGCCTATAGTTCTTTTTTATTGAAGGAATAGAAAATCAAAGCAGACCAATGGGCAGGAGTCAAAATTGCAAAAAAAACCAGCTAAAATTCTACTTACCTTTCGCAATCTATGCCTGGATTTAAGGCATAAACACAAAATGTTAGACACTAGGCCCAGTGTTTCAGCTGTGGAAGCCAAGTCAGCAGCATTATAGCTGCATGATTTTGGCACAGCCTTTGAAGCTGTGCTAGCATACATATCACTAGTAATTAGGCCACAGCTGGGGCAGTAGGGAAGTTTGCTTAAGCTCTGTCTTTACAAGTTCATAGATTTATTACCAGCCTGAATACTGCTGGATGTACTGAGATGATGCAAAGTCTTGAGTCACAGTTTGAACTATATCTCCCTGGCCAGTAGATGTTTCCCACTGTGGGAAAGGACCAGCAGTGCTGCTGTTTGTGTTCAGTGTTAATTGTCTGTTTCAATTTAAGAAGAGCCAGCTTGATGTAGCTACAGCTAAAATGGGCTCTGACACTTGGTGACAGCCCCTGGTTAGGTATGTGACGTGTACGATGGCTGAGGCATTAGCCAGTGCAGGCTAAGAACCATCTGTGGATTAGCAAAGATGCCAGGGACTTAATTGTGCATAAACCTTCAAAAGATGAAAAGCTGAAAGAATGCTTTATACAAACCAAAGTGTTTGCTGAAGAGAAGATCTGTGAGAAAATAACAGCTCATCTAAATCAAAAGTGTCGTAAATCTCAAGGATGCCAGCTCTGCCACAGGGGGACAGTAAGTTCCTAAATGTGAATACATCGAGGACACAGAACAAGTAAAGGGTAAAGAGAAAGAAAAGCTGTTTATTCTATGTTTCCCTGCACAGAAGTGTTTAATTTTGCAGTATGATGAATTCAGCATTGATTTTTGAAATACATGAAAATCCTGTAGCCCAGAACAGTGTACCAGCAGAGCAGGTTGCCTGGTTCAGGACTGTCCAGCCAGCACTGGCATGTGTGTCACATCTTCCTCCTCTTAACTCCAGCCCTAACAACTCTATGTGGCAACTTAAGGTTTCAGTGGCAATGTAGGGTTTTGCAGTGCCCCCAACAGTGAGGGGACGGGTGAAATCTTTTAGGGATCCTTGGCAGAATGATGATGGCAGTAATTCATAGTTTCAATTAAAGGTTTATTTTTTAGCAGGGTATTATGATTAGTGTAGTACAGAATTTATGATTAGAATAGCACAGGATTTCAACAAGCAGAATCAATGCAGTGCAATCTATAAGTAGCATAATACAGAATTTATAGTGCAATTTGACTTACAATTTCTAGTCACGTGGATCCTCAGCAAAGGGAGTCGGATCTTAATCTATGGTTTGTTGTATCAGAATACAATCATTATCTTGACTCAAAAATCCTGTAAAAGAATAAAAGCCACTCCCATAATCCTTGGAGGATGTAGAGGACAGGCGGCTGTCTCTGGCCAGTGGCAGCTGCAGTCCCAAGTTCCCCACTTGGGATTTGTAACTGCTTGATTTTGTAGTCAGTGTCCAGGATGCTGTTACACTTCCCTCTTCTGTGCAGGGGTCATCACCACTGCCTGGTGGGCCGTGTGCCTGGGACCTTCCAGCCTGGCAAGGCAGGAGGTAATTGAGCTGATGCCCAGCAGTCTGAAGGTCGATAGGGATGGGAAGAAGAAGTCTGTTTGGTTTCTTGTATTTGCTTCACAGGACCTCCAGGGCCTGATAATGAGGGAAGGGAATAGGTACAACTCACTTGACCACAGAGAATGGCTGCTTGCCTTGTAGAGTGGTGTTGGGTACGCTCAGCCACATGCAGGGGCAGGGAGCAGTGGAGCGCTGGTCATGCATGCCTCTGCAGCACCCTGGAGAAGTATCTCCTCTTAGCTTCTGTGCAAACAAATTACTTCCCCATCCACAAAATTGGTTCTGCTCCTTCCCTAAATAGCCAGAAGTCTATTTTATATATACATATATTTTGCATTTATATGCATTTATTCTGATCTTGTGGTGATGTTACCTTTTCTGATGCCCCATGTATGTTTCATCAGTGAAGCATGACCTGGCTCATTGAACAGTTATGAGTGTGACCTCTCTTTTCACATACAGTTTTTATACATTGAGTATTTTGTAATCATATGCTGCTTATGGAATGAACGTGTTCATATTTTCTAAGCACTTGTTGGAAATAAATCCTCTGACTTCTTCCAGCAAGTTTATTTCGGATCGAGAAAGCAGAAGAAGTCTCACAAACAGCCACCTTGAGAAGAAGAAATGTGATGAATATGTAAGTCTCTCTCATTGCTCTGTTCCCTGTCAAAATGCATGTTGTGCATATGAAAGGCCTTTAGACGTTGTCTTTAAAAGTGCTGGGCACACACAACTATAACTGAATTCAGTTTCCAGTAGGAACTGCCTGGGATCAGCACTTAAATAAAACCCCAAAACAAAACCCCCAAGCATATTGGTTGGGTTGAGGCAAGGGAATCCCTCTGGCCTCTGTTGAGCAGGAAGTTGTGGTGGTTCCTCATGGCTTCACCACACATAAATTACAGATCCAGGACGTTTCTTAGGTGTAGTGGAAGATGGGGTTTAAAACTGAAAGTGCAGTTTGACCTGAGTTTTGCCTGTACCATTTAGGTCAGTTTACAGAATCTATGGGGCAGCAAGCAGCGTGGCTGTGACAGTTCAGTGATGCTTTTTCCTCTTTCAAACAATTTTTATTAAGTCGTTTCCATAGCAGAAGTTACGTCTGATACATCACAAAACATGGGATTTGAAGCAGAGGTGCATTTCCCTGCTCTGTTCCAAGCTGTTGCTGACACATCTGTCTTTATTTCTCCAGATCCCAGGAACAACTTCACTGGGAATGTCCGTCTTCAACCTTAGTAATGCAATTATGGGCAGTGGGATTTTGGGTCTTGCTTTTGCTTTGGCCAACACAGGAATTCTCCTTTTTCTGTAAGTATTCATGTGGTGAGTAGCTGATCTCTGTGGAATTTCACTGTGTTTAAAGAATGCGTGCACTGCCAGCATGTGGAGGGATTTACAGTCCATGTGTAATCAAGTACAGCATTCAAGCCTGAAAATACTAGCTAAGAGTTTCAGACATCTTTTTTCAGTCAAATGTTTTTGCAGAAAAAACTTTTTTTTGTAGTGCTAGAGAAAGTTAGATCCATGTTATTTACTACAGACCTAGTAGGGACATTTCCTGTGCTCTGCAAGCTACATAGACATCAAAAATATTCTGTAGTAATAGTTGCAGTGGGTTAGTACCTAGTTCTTACTTGTGGCACAGGATCTCAGATCTCTCTTCAAAGCATGGTGCAATAAACACTTTTTTTTAAACCAAGAATATTTATATTCCTTTATATGTTGCATATAATATTTTCATCTCACTCCCACAGTTTCTTCAGTGAGAGTCCTTGAAAGCCAACATAAATATAGCCAAGATTTTAGTATAGAAAAGAACTAAGGTAGACTACCTAACTCCAGAGGAAAAAAAAAAAAAAAAAAGAGGCTTTTTATAAAGGAGAATTTAATAGTTTAAAAATGAAACAGTGCCATTGAATGACTAAGACAGTTTTATTCTGGATCTCAGTATGAGACATTTCATTTTGAAAAGTGATTGTTAGGAAATCAGTTGGGAATTGTGTGCAGATTTCAATAATAAATGTTCATTGAGGGAAGAAATACAATAATTTACAATAGTTGAGAACTATTCAACATAGTTATTGAGTTTACAGATTGCTCTAAAGAGATGTCATTTCTTGAAATGTCAAATCTAAAAATACAGAACTTTTGTCATTTCTTAGGATTTTGGGAAATACTTAATTTGAGCCCTGTATAAAGCAGAGTAGATGGCCAAAGTGGTACATATAGCCATCTGCTCTGGAGTTTTGTGCCAGGATAGCTAAATCCATGCTGCTAGCTTAGAATTTGCCGTGGTTGGGTAAAATCTAGGAGTAATCAAAGGAGCTAATCCATTCACTTTAAGACCGTAGAACGTCTCATTATTGTGTTGTCCCTAAGATAGGCTGGACTGTTAATTTACATCTTCTGTTAGCAGAGTGACAGAGTTTATTTTACTTTTGCTGCTTTTTTTACCCAGTACTCTAACCTGTATATAATATTCCACCCATGCTCCATCTCAGAGAGTAGAGCTGGTGGTTGCAATGACTGCTGTTGATGCCTTAGGCCTCTGTTTTTAGGTAGTCCTGAAAAGGCATCACTGTAAGGAGAGAAAAAGCATTTACGTCTTTTCAGCCTTGTCACCTCTTCTGTGATAATAGGCTCTCAGCAAAGGAGCAGCCTCAGTTTCCCCTTATTGATTTAGTTTTTATAATCCCGTCCTCTTCTCACTCTTTCAGCACTTTTTGTGAGAGTTAAGTGACATGTGTTTGTTCTAAAGGATGTACAAATGCAGTTTAAGTGACGTAGATCAGACAGGTGATGTGAACACCTGGGAAACTTCTAGCAAGGTGTGTTGGTGACTGAGCTCAACCAGAGTAGTGACTGTACTAGATCTGTAGATTTGTACACATTGTACAAAAAACTGCCAAACATGAATGTGGAGATCTCACACAGAAAATAACAGCATTGTTTGCTGTAGAATCAACTGTGTGTATTTAAAAGTGGATAATAGTTTTTGTTAGCTTTATAATGCCTTTAGATCTGTTGGCCTTGAGACTGAGCAGCCAGCTGAGATCAGAGGAAGTAAGTTAGCAGGACCTAACTGAGCAGGCTACTAGAGCTTTCCTTTTTGTAGCCTGGAGATGCAGAATCCTAACGTGGTGTCGGTAGTTAATGCTTGAAAGTTGAACTGCTTTAAGTGTTCTGCTCTCATGCCATAATCTCAGCATTAAACCTAGTCCATTAGTGATAGACTTTTTCTTACACTCAAATTATTTCAGTTAATTTTAAATTAATGCAAATTAATTCAGTTAATTTTTCCCATAAATGTATAGTTCTGCTGTCACTGTCACAAGATAATTTTGCTTTGCAGGTGATCAGAGTCCTAACAATACTTTCACTACTCTTTGCACATGAGAAAGATCTTAAATTTACTGCTTTTGAGTAGCACAATTTTGGAAAGATTCTAGTTGCTTTATCCAGTGTTGGCATGCACCATCCCTGAAAATTCTGCAGATGCAGAAAAATTAAGGGAGCATTTTCAGCACTTACAAAGCAGACCCAGCCTGATTTCCACTCCCACAACTTTTGGGCTCCTGCAGTGTGAAGTGTGCACTGCCATGAGCTGGCAGTCTGGGTCAATTCAGATCTGATATCCTAAGCATAAGATGTGCAAAATAAACACAGCAATGACACAGCTTATTTGCTTAACAGTGCCATAACAAAGCAATATACTTTCTAGGCAAAATTACTGAGAGTAGGAACTCAGAGGAACTTAATCCCAGTGTTACTGATAACTACAGCCTAGACCAAAAGAGAGCATAATTTCCAGTGTGCAAAAGGAGAGAAAACTTTGCTGTAGAAGGGTAACACAAAAAGTTTGGGAGGTTAGAGATGAGCTGGATTACCTGGGGACAGCAGGAGCAGTTGTTGCTGCTTGTGGTTTCATCCTGGAGACCAGGGACCAAAGTGATGGATCCTGTTGCAGAGAAATAGGAGCTGGCCAAGCACAAGGTGTTTTCAACCTGCATTTAACCCAGCACTGCATGTAATCTGAAAAGCCTTGCTGAGGCAGAGGGCCTTATTAGATTGGGAATAGTATGAGACTAGAGATGAAGTTCCACACTGCAGCCACTTTTGCTGGGTGTGTCTGGAAGGGGTCAGGAAGCCTCAGTATAATTCCTGCAGTGTTTTAGGGCAGGCTGGCAGACCAGCCCACAGGGAAGCTGTACGAAAGCAAACCCTGCGCTCTTCCATCCTCTGCACCTTTTGAGGGTTCAGAACTGCTCAGTGAGATAATCTTGTCACTGCATAAGCCTCAAAGGTCTTCTGGCCCCAAAGCCTGGGACTTCACAGAGGGGAGGGACAGCACAGGTTTCAGTTTTTCTGGTAAATGTGGTATCTGGGAGAAGACAGCACTGGCATCACAGAAGCACTTTGTTCTTCCCAACACTGTATCAGTCCCCTGGCCTGAACTGTTTATTCTTTTGGTAGAAGGTAACTTTTGCATCTGCTGTTGGCTACCGTAGCTACCAGCACTTCTTTGAAAGCAGACATAATAAAAAGTAGGGGAGTGCTTTTGGGACTGCAGTGCAAGCTCCCCTGCCTCTGTTTTGAATTTGTGCAGAGCGAGTGGCATGGACATTTTCATTCCTTTCCAAGGGGTGGTTCTGGCACGAATACTCTTGTCCATACCACAGTCCTAGCACAAACAAGTTTTTCATACAGTGCTAATGAAAATGCCAAGTGTCTGTAGGAACTCTATGGGGAGCTAAGGACAACAGATCAGATAAATACCTGGCTGCTTGGGAGTGTTATTTTTACCACTGCAAAGGCTCCATGAGCTCAGTGCCTGTAAAACAGAAGCTTTTAATATTAAGACAGACTGGATGCTGGCATGCAGAGTTGTAGCCATTTGGGGCTGGGAGTGAGTCAGCCCCAGCAGCTGAGCACTGGGGCTGAGCGCCGTGTCTGTAGGCAGACAGGGGCGGAACGGCTCGGCAGGGAACATGGGTAGGAGCAGGGCTTAGCAAATCCATAAAAAATGGACCAGAATGACCTAAGCCAGTGCAGCCTTCCTTCCCTTCTCCACCTTCTCAAGGAGAAACACCCTTAGGGCTGTACAAAGAGTGTGTTGTTGTCAACTGTCATTCTTTGCTGGCGAAAGGACAGCTCCTCCTGTCACCTCTTTATGTTTCTTCCTCCTCCTCTGGCCCCAAGAAACTAGTCAGTCATTATTTGACATTAAAGTATTTCCAGTCTAAACTAATAAAAAGGTGGGGGGAGGAGGCTTCTCATTCTGTTCTTTCTATGCATTCCTATGAAAATCCATCTATGGCAGCAGTTTGTTTTCTCTTGAATTTTAGCCTTGTTTTTCTTGGTGTCCGGAGGGTAGCTGTCATAATAAAGGGAGGAATTGCCAGCAGATTGTCTGAATGCTCTTCGCACACATCATGAAAACATCATCAGGTCTTTGTATGTCAGAGTGTTGGAGAGGAAGGCACACATGGTGCTTGGATTAAAGACATTGAGCAATGAGAAAATGTGTTTTTATGCACTTGGCCCCCGGCACTGACTAATTATCCTTTGTGCCAGCAAGTTCCCTACACATTACAATACACTACACATTGCAAGTTCCCTACAAGGTCATTACTTTCTGCAGTTCTTCTGTGTGAAGTTAAATTATGGATCATGTCAGACCAGGACTGACATCAGTGATGGAACACAAATCCTACCTGGACAAAATGCAAGCCTTTGGCTGCAGCCTTTATTCCCAAGGGAAGACAGTCAAGCCTTAACTCCCCCACATCCTCCTCCTTGGGAACTGTGAGGCATATAAAAAGCCATTTGGGCTTTGGTAGCATATGAAACATGTCCTGGGAATAGAGGCTTCCATTCTCTATGGAAGTCCTTAAATACAGGACTCTCCTTTAAATTTTCACTCTGCTTCCAGAAGAAAAAAACCCTTAGAATGGATTTTGAGTGACATATCTGGCTTGTCTGTGCTCTGATAAATCTTCATTCCTATCTGATAAAACATCTTTATTCTTGCTTTTTTCAATATGGGGAGGTGTAACTCATTAAGAGGCTGTGCTCTGCAGCTCTGCTAAGTTTTATCTGGTTGTATCCCTCTACACACAGAGTTTTCTACCTCCATGATGGAACTGCAAGCAGGATGTGAATTACATGTATTTTAGGCCATTTTGCATTGTCAGAAGAATAAAAAATTCTCTCAGAGTCAATATAAACATGACCTGAATTAAATATTGCAATGTCAGACCTCATCTCGTATGGTAAACTTTATTTTCCATTCTTTTTTTAGGCTGCTTTTGGTTTCAGTCACACTGCTTTCTATTTATTCAATACATCTCCTGTTGGTGTGTTCAAAGGAAACAGGTAATTTATTATGTTCTCCTATTCAGTAGAATGTAAAAATCAAGAGGTGACAACTGTTCAGATGAGGCCAGGTGCTTTGTGCAAGTTTCTATCACTTTGCTGACACAATAGGAAGGCCTGATACACTTTGGGTCAGAAGCTTAGAATTAACAAGAATTTAAAGAATTTATGGCATGGCAATGGAGAACTACATCACTGTAAAGAGAAAAACTTATGACAAAGAATGAATGCTGCTGCCCAGAAATGATATCTTCAGTGAGCCAAGAGGGAACAGCTCATAAAGTTTACTTGCATTACAAAACAAATTGCAAATGAAATATAATGAATCTTTGCCTATGGTGAAGCTTACCTGGAAATACAATTTGTATACACTGGAAATACAGTGGTTAGTGTGAAGCTCCTGATAATCTTTGTGGTGGAGTTTTCTTTGAATAAAATAAAAGGGAACAGTTCCTTCACAGAGAGAAGTGTAACTGTAACACAGATGCACTATCTAAACTCAGAAATTAGAAGTTGCCTACAGTTCAAGAAGCCTCTTTCCTTGTTAACAATGTCTAAATCCATATTTTAAAAATAATCTGTGCACAAAAATACTGTAATATTTAAATATGCCATTTGGACACACATGATCACTGTTACAGCATGTATAATGTCAGTAACTGCCTATTTAAACTAGCTACAGGTGCCTTAATACGGATACATTTGTGCCCCATTACTTCCCAAAATCTAAGTCCTAATTTCTATGTTGCTGGTACGTTTAAGCTCAAACTTACTTTTTACACAAATTCCAAAGCAGAAATGTCAGCTGTAAGGTAATATAGAGAAAACCAGTTAATGGGATACATTTTAAAAATCATCTGTCTAGTATAGCATCTGAAATATTTCTCTTTCTGTTCCTATGGATCTCACCATTTTCACAATGCCAAATCTTTTTTATCAGCCTACATCACCGCCAAGTAAAAAAAACCAAAAACATTTAACATAAACACAAACCAATTAATAGAGGAATTTCACAAGCTTGAAAGATATTTGAAATGAAATTTTAGTTATAGTTTACACCTTTGCCTGCTTTGCCAAAAAACATACGACACTGAGAATTCACAGGTTAAGGCTTCGTCATTAGAAGCCATAAATGATGCTCTGAACCAGTGGTTGTCCTCATTTGATCATTCAGTCAAGGCAAGCAGAACTGCAGAATGGCAGTAGCGTGTGTCTGGGCTGCCAGGGCTGACTTGTGGATCCTGCTGTGCCCTTTTTTTTCTGGAGAGGAGCCTTTCTACATTTCTCTCATTGCAGGTGCAAAACTTAATATACTGGGATGAGGATACCAGAACTTAACATGTCACTTGGGGTATAGACAGACTCATTAAAGGGGTGTATTAATCTCATTAAGAGCTTCCATTTCAGAAGTGACTGGTAGTCAACAGTAACATTTATAGAAGTCAAGAAAACCTTCCTACATCATTTTCAGCCCTAGAAATTACAAGAGAGCTTCCTACTTGCAAAGGGCAGGTTTGGCTGCATAAATAGGTGCTTGGCTGAAAAGGAAATATAAGTGCTTCGACTCAACAGTAGTGTGAGTTTGTCACCTTTCTCCTCTTCTCATGCAGGCTGCATGGTGTATGAAAAGCTTGGTGAGCAGATCTTTGGTACCCCAGGGAAAATGATTGTCTTTGGATCTACATCTCTTCAGAATGTTGGAGGTAAAGGCAATAAGAAATATTGAAAAACAAAGCCCAGGAATATCTCAATAATCTTACAGCTACACATGAATCAGGTTCCTCCTCTCCATGATATCCAGGGATCTTCATGCTCCTCAGTATAGTTGAGCTTATCATTTTGCATGCAGCCCTTTAAAAATACTGCATTACTGATCAGTAATTTACAATCAGTCATAGTTTGGGGTCTTCTGTCATCAGATACAGATGTAGGAAAGGTTAAGGATGCTTCTCAGCACTTGTTCCACAAAATATTATGCCTGTTTTCTAAAATTATTTTCTTCTTCCTCCAGCAATGTTGAGCTATCTCTTCATAGTCAAAAATGAGCTGCCTTCTGCCATAAAGTTTCTAATGGGAAAAGAAGAAACTTTTTCGTAAGTTGAATTAATTCTGGTACTTAGACTGTAGAATTTAACATTGTATAGTAAAGTTTAAACATATCTTTACAAAAGGTCTGAAATATTGGATACCCTTTAGGTTTGTCAAAGTAGATTTTCACAGGGATATCTCAGGAGGTTAATAAAACACAAGACAAATTTGGGAAGGAGAAGATGGATAGAAAATGAAAGCTTTTGTTGCCCTTTTTGCACACCAGCTTTTCATGAAGAATTTTGTTATATACAAGACTCTTGTCATAGAATCAAATATTTTACAGTGTTAGGCAACACTTGAAATAATGGGAACAATGCAAGTTAAAGATACTGTGTGTTTCGCTGGGTTCTCAGCCTCTTACATGATTTTGCCCCTGAAACAAATGTCCACAGAGTGAAATTCTTTGATACTAGCATATGACAATTGCAGAATATAATACTAAGATTTCTAGCCCTTATCACTACTTGGCATTTGACAGCTACTTTAGTAGAGGGGTAGCATTTCTGTATACTTATAAAAACCCCTTGCACTGGAATATATGGTGTGCTGCAGTGTAGGAGAAGGTGGTAGAGATTCCATTCTTCAGGCTTTCCTACTATACTGGACCAAGCAATGGAAATTGGTCATACAGAGCATCACTAACACTGCCCCTTCTCCTTTTTCTTTATTTACAGTAGAGTGCAAAGCACTTTGTTAGAGGAGATGCAGACTTGGGCTAGTTAGTTCGTGCCAGCCTGCTGGAGCCTGGTTTGCTGCTCTGGTCACGTGCCTGGGTGGTTTGGCAAATGACTCATGGTGGCCCCCCAGCCCCACTGTGCTCTATGGCCCTTTGTGTGATCTTTCCTCATCCTGGCAGGGTGGCTTATAGCAGGTTACAGAGGTGGTTCTGCCTCTCAGACCCACACACTGATCTCCATGGCAGGGTAATACTTCAGTTACTCTAGAAGTCTGCCCTGAGTCAGAGCAGTGCCATGCGTACTTAATGAGTCTACAAAGCCAAGATGTGGTCCCTTCTCTCCTTTTGTAGGAGCTTGTAGGGTAAGGAGACCAAAGATAGTTCTGTAAGTATAGCAATCAAAGAGGATGACTGAGTGAGGATAACCAGAAAATGTTTAAGATGTGCTCATGGTATGTTTTTTTGGAATGTTTTATACAGGGAGTGGTATGTGGATGGGCGAATTCTTGTTGTCACAGTGACGTTTTGTATAATCCTCCCTTTATGTCTCTTGAAGAACTTAGGTAAGATGAAAATGCCATCATGAGTATCAAAAAAAAGGAACCTAGACATTGTGCCACTGATGGCCAAACTGGCAATTCAATTATAATAATAAAAATATGCTGTCATTGTTATCTAAGCCATCTCCCTGATCCAGAAATTGTCTTTGTTCTGAGCATTTTGAAACAAGTAGGCCTAAATTATCACAATGATTGAGCTCAGTATAAACCAGTTTTATCCATACAATTGTGAAAAATGATTTTTAAAATTATAGTTAAGAGGGTCTTCATTTCATAAGATAATTCAATTTTATGTGTGGCCCATAAAAGCAACTTCACAAATGGTGAAATTACAAAAAATGTTACTTTTCTATCAGCATCAACATTTTTATGAGGTTAATTGGAAGTATTGGACTTTGAAGTAAGATATGTACAGAGATTTGCATTTTCAGATGTGTTTGAATCCACTGAGATGCAGTAGGTACGCAGTGTATTTTTTTAAAACCATGCTGGTTACAACATTTGGCACCAAAGTCCATTTGGGATCTTCCTTTTGAGACAAAAACCCAAACTCGGCTGACATGACTCAGGGAACCTGGGTCACATTCACACTGCAATTGCACACTTTCATGTTTTTCTCAGTTATCACAGCCTCTTTTAAAAGTAAAGTTAGTTAAACCGATGTAAAGGTGACCCTGAGTATGTCACAACAGATCAGAGCAAGGCTTAGGCTTGCCCGAAAGACTTGAAAGACTTTGGGAGACTCCCAAACCAGCAGGACATGCTTTTGTCCTGCCCAGAAATTCACAATTACACATATTAAATGTGTAATACACTTGAACTTCTTATGAAGAAGCAAAAAGCAGTAAAAACCAAGATAAGACTAATAAAATTACTCTGTATGAGACTTCCTCTTAATTTCTTTCAGGATACCTTGGCTATACCAGTGGATTTTCATTAAGTTGCATGGTATTTTTCCTGGTAGTGGTAAGTTCACCTCGCCTTCTTTGTTGGATGAGTCACTTAGCATCATAGAATTGTTAAGGCTGGAAAAAGACCATTAAGACCATCAGCTACCAACCCAGCACCTTGTTCACCATTAAACTATGTCCTCAAGTGAAACATCCACTTGTGTGTTTTTTGAACACTTATAGGGATAGTGACTCCATCAATTCCCTCGTCTTTCCAATGCTTTACAACCATTTCCATGAAAAAAAAATTCCTAATGTCCAGTTTGAATGCCCCCTGGTGCAACTTAAGGTCATTTCCTCTCGTCCTGTCCCTTGTTACGTGGAAGAAGAGGCTGACCTCCACCTGGCTACAGCCAAGAGTGATAAGGTCCCTGCTCAGCCCTCCAGGCTAAACATCCCCAGCTTCCTCAGCAGCTTCTTTTATGACCCACTCTGGACCCTTCACCATCTCTGTTGCCCTTCTCTGGGCTCACTCCAGCACCTCAGTATCCTTCTTGTAGCGAGGAGCCCAGAACTGGACACAGCACTCAAGGGAAAGCCTCACCAGTGCTGCATACTGGGAAAGGATCACTTACCTAGTCCTGCTGGCCACACTAGCTGATACAGGCCAGGATGCCCACAATTCCACTGATATTTTAATTTAAATTGTCTTATTATTATTATTTTAGCAATTAGCTATCTTCTGCTCTTATTCTAGGTTATTTACAAGAAGTTTCAAATTCCCTGTGATGGACAAGGGCTAAATGCAACATCATCTATCCTATCAAATAGCTCAGAACATACGTGTAAGCCAAAGTATGTTATCTTTAATTCCAAGGTATGTTTCTTTTTATAATACTTACTTTTAATTCACATAATATATGCACCTAAACCCCATGTTCTTATTCTGATCAGCACCACAAAGAGCCTGATTCTTCATGGTTCCCCTTGTGATCCAGTGGTAAATGCACAACAGATCTCCTTGCCCAGTCTTACAGAGATGCCATGGTGACTGTGCCTCCTTGCAGTCTTGTCCTGCCCTGGTAGTAGAGGTGTTAAGGATATGAGCCCAAGCTACCACTGGACAATAACTGCTTTCTTTAGATCTTTCCTTTCCACTGCTGCTTACTATCCATGCTGTAGCCTTTAGGCTGTTGCTCAGTAGAGGCTGAGTAGGCCACACCTGCATCCAAAGCCCATAATCTCTGTCCTTCTGCGCACAAATCACTTCTCTGTAACAGGGTACATGTTTCTGTAGCCATGCGGTGAAATGGATTGTGAAAAGGATATGGTTGAAAGATAATCCAGCAAAAATTTGGTTGCCTTCCAGCTGGATGGTTCCCTCCTTCACCACACAGCTGCAGAAAAGTTGGTCTAAGAGAATGTGAGAGGGCAGCTGTCTGTAACCGTGGAAGCAGGAGAATGGCTCCTGTCAGCTGTGCTGGGAGGCAGTGCTCCCAGTGAAACAGCACTTTATCCATCAGTGCGTGGTCCTTAGGGCCTTAGTCACATTCATAGGGAATGTACATTTATAGCAGAGGTGTGCAAAAAGTTTTGTTTTTTTTTAAATTTAACCCACCAGCTTCAGTTGAAGAAGCCAAGCAAAGCACTTTTCTTTGGTTGGGGGTAACCATCACCCCAGATCCAGCATGATGGACCAAGGATTAGTTAACTTGTTGTGCCATGGCAGCTTAGGTGTAGGTATATTTCAGAAAGCATTGAAGAGTAGTAGTCTTATGCAGAATCAGCATTTGCCTCAGAGCCAATGGAGGCACCTCGTGGACAGATTGGTCCATCTGAATTAGGCACACCGGAGCTGAACTTCAGAGCTCAGGGCCAACAATTTGCCAGTCACTTTAGCAACTTCGGTGTGTGAGAGGAGAGACAGTACAGTTTCACAGAACAGAGGGATATCCGAGGCTGGCAGAGACCTGGAGGTCACCTAGTTGAACTCCTGTGCTGAGGCAGTGTCACCCAGCCCCGTGTCCAGGCAGCTTCTGAATATCCCTACAGATGGAGACACCACAATAGTACTGTGCTGTGAGTGAGGGAGAGGTGGCAAAGACCTGGCAAGGAGGGACCTCTGGAGAGCAACCAGCGCATTTAGTGAATCTGTCAGGCCTGGGGTACACCGTAGGATGTCTTGTATGGGAAGGTGATGCCTGTGACCAGCACAAGCAGATCTCAGAGGGCAGGAAAGAGCTGTATGTAGAATGGACTCATGTCCTTTGAGGAGGACCTATATATAATTTCCTGTGACCTCTGCTCATACCTGTTCTCTCAGGAGAATAGAAGTGCATGGGCACTGATACCATTTTTGAAGTTTGGCTGAGGACTGAAACCCACTCAAGTTCTTAGTGGAGAAGGGGCTGAGGTCCCACTTGGAGGCCTCTTCCACTTTCTGGTGTCATAATGGTCTTTTACCCAAGAAGAAGCATGCTCCATCCACAGCCCTCCTAGTCCTTCTGTTGGCCTGGGAAATTAAGGGATTCAGTCTGGTACCTTGTAATATCCATTTATTTGTAAGTTCTGCATTCCTGTTCTCTTTTCTTACAGTCTGGATACGGGCTTCCTCTTCAGGACTTCAGCCTTAGCACCATGGGTGCGCACCCCTCTCCATGGCAAGGCAGGGTAGCGTAGCGGTGACCCACCATGCGTCCCTTTCACGCGTGACACTGTGCTAGTAACGGGGGCAGTAGCTGGGCAAGCAAGCCCATCTCAGGGGGCAAAGCCAGCAGCAGCGTGTGCTCTGCGAGCACAGTCAGTGCTGCACTCATGCCACCAACACAAAGACTTTGTCCTCCTGTTGAAAGCGCGCTGTTTTCAACATTTCATTAAATACATGCTAATTGACAGGTCTTCTGCCTTCTCAGAAAGGCTCTCAATGTTCAGTTGAAGAGTCCAGCGAGCTGGGAGCTGAGGTAGTTGAACATGGAACATTTCTTCACACCACTGGGGGAAATATTTCTTCTTAACTCATTTTCTGAAATTCTCTCTGAACAGACCGTGTACGCTTTGCCCACCATTGCTTTTGCGTTTGTGTGCCACCCATCAGTCCTCCCGATTTACAGCGAACTTAAAGAGTAAGCCTTTTTTTTTTTTTTTTTTTTTTTTTTTTTTTTCCAGTTTATTGTTTGGAACCATTTTACATGGAAAATGTTAGCACAGAGGTGCTCTGAATCATTTGTGCCACTCGGAGGTGTGCTTTAGTAACACCCAACAAGCATGGCTGTCAGCTAGGAAATCTGGCCTCCCAGATTTTGCTGTGCCCCTGGGGCAGGGGTGAGGGAGGTGGAGGATAATGCAATACCTGGGAGTTTTCCCTGGAAGTACACAGCAGCCTGGGGAGAGCCAAGTTCTGCTGGTTGATATTTGGCATAGGAGAGGTGTGTGTTCCACAGCCTTAGTGCAGTATTTTCTACCCATGGGCACACAAAAATTTCTCTGCAGTCATTCAGAACATTTTTGGGTTTTTTTTTCTCTCTGTATAATTTTATCCTTCCTTCATTTTCACATTTTAATTTAATTACCGAAGTGTTTTCAGGGTCATCCCCTCTCCACACGGCTTCACTGTTTAAGCAGGTACAGACATGGAGCAGACCCACAGGTCACACCCACTATTTTTTCACTTAAGCCCCAAGCAGGGTCCTTTTCCCCAGTCCTTTTCTTCCTTGTGCAGCTGTCAGTGAATTTCTGTTTTAAATGAAAATGCATTCATGAGTCTCCCCAGAATTACTATGCTTATGCAAACACCTAATACATTTTGAAACAGCTATGGAAAAATCCAGCCCAACCATTCTTATGTGTTCTTTTCTTGTTCTTTCTCCAGCCGTTCACAGAAAAAAATGCAGCTGGTTTCAAATATCTCATTTTTTGCCATGTTTCTGATGTACTTTATGACTGCCATATTTGGCTATTTGACTTTCTACGGTAAGTATGCAGTTCTTTACTGATCAGAGTAGAAAGGGGATACGTGTAAAATCAATAGTGTATCCCAGCTGGAAAGGAAAGTCCCATCCACTTATATTAAAATACTTTTCCAAATAATTTTCCTTATATTGCTCATGTTGAAGGTATAAAGCCTTTCCTCTTTTTCTCCTGTGGATGAAAAGAACAGGTGAAAGTATTATTTGCAAAAGGCATTTTCAAAATATGAGGGAAAGATTTGTTTTACAGAACTGGGGATTAGCTGGGCCCCACTAAGATTTTGTTCCAAGGTCCTCACCTGAATGATGTGTGCATTGGTAATGGCTGAAGCATGCATATTTGCAAAAATTGAGATAGATTTGAAAGCAGGTCCTAGGAAATCGGCCATCACAGCTTTTTCACTTTCTTAGTGACATTTCCATCACAGAGGCAACAGACCAAATGTTTTCCCTGTGTCCTTAGAGCTGACCTCTTTAGGTCTTGGTTAAACAGTCAGTGAAGGCAGGGAAGCTTTGAGTGTTGTCCCAGCTCAGCCACCAAGGATGATTATCTCAGTGTTTGAGACTCCCACCCTCTCTTTTTCCTTGCATATCAATTCACTTAACAAACAAATTATTTTGTACTGCTAAAGGATACAATATGTATGCCCTGTAGGCACAATTGTTAAGTAAAGTAGGATAAATTATGAAATGTTGCCCAGGAACTTGCAGGAATGTTGCCCATGGAATTCTCATGTTCTGATGTCATGAGAATGTTGAAAAGTAGTGTCTTTTTCCATGGACTGTTAAGAGGTTACAAGACAGGTGACAAAGCTGATGTTTGCCTTTTGCCTGAGAGTCACCCATCAGTCTTCACCACCCTATTCCAAGTGGCATTTTTGTTACAACCTCCTCATTCATGATACTGTCCCTTGTGAGCCACCAATTGCAAGAGAAAAAAATATGAAATGTGGCTTTTTTTTTTCAAAGGTGTACCTATCTCATATTTGGTTTCTCAGACTCTCATTCTGAGGCCTTGAGTATGTGTTGAAGTAACTTGAGGTCATCTTTTCTAATTTTCCCAATAAACCCACAAATAGGCTGCAAGTGACAACAGCATCAGCCGCTTTCATCCAGCTGCTCCCATCTAACACATTTTCGTAGAGATGCATCAAATTAGCAGCCCCAGGGAGCAAGTGGGTGTAAATCAGCATGGACCCCTTCACTTTGGCAGGGAGGAGATTCTGATGTGATTTCCCCAGGGATCTGAGGAGGCAGATCTGTGGCGCTCCTCTCTGGGAATCTCCCACATCCCTCAAGGACGAGGGTCTGGAGTCCATGGAGGAGGTAGGGGCTGCGTCCTTCTGGCCCTCCTGAGGGGGAATGGTGGAGGAATCCCTGGGGTGTCTTGTGTGCCTCTCCCCACATTAGGCATCCCTGCTCTCCAGCACTGAGAGCTCACAGGTGGAAGCTGTGGTGAGCTCTGCTGGGGCTTCTCCAGTGTCAGTGCAGTGACAGGCTGCAAAAAAGACATGGAGGGAATATAGAATTCCTCCATAAAATTCCTTCCTTCTGCCCCTTGAGACTGAAAAGACCTTACATTTCATATGTTCACTTACAGTGTTATAACCCCTTCTCTACCCTTACCTGGGTAAGAACAGTATTTTTATTGTGACCATTTTTTCTTTACACCAATAGTACTTGTCTGTTTGCTGTGTTCTCAAAAGTGTTGCAGTGATGACTATATTTACATTGCAGAATTACAGAAAAGAGGTGTTTTTCTTCCCCTAAAAGGTCACAGTGTGGTTGGGCTCTGTGGTGTATCTAGCTGAAAGGAAAACAGACCTTCAACTGTAAGCCTTGCCCTTCACTTCCTACCTGGCTGCAGCCCGTGAGCGGTACAGAAGTTGCAGTCTGTGCTTGCAGGAGCAGAGTAAGCTCTGTGTTGCAGAAAGCTGTGCATGTGCCCGGCTTGAAAACCCCACTCCTGATCTGCAGGGAGGTGGGAGAGCGTTTTCTTTCTCCTGGTGGGGATTCAGGCACTGCATAGGTGGTGTTGACCTGTGGTCTCTACCCAGAAGGGTGCCCTGGGGGGAATGTAGGCATTTTGCCACAGGACAGATCCCTCTGCCTCCAGGAGTACGTGAGGTTTTACCAAGTGCCAGAGATGGTAAATTAGATGTGGTCACTGAGTTCCCTTTAACAGCTGTTACGTTTTACCACCAGCTTTCTAAGATTAGCAGGCAGAAACAAAACATGGACCTAAAAAGGGGTCAGCAAGCATGTTTGGTGGCATGCTTAACAGCCACCCCTTTAGGTTATTGCTCCTGGATATTTAAAAATTACAAAGCAAACACATAGGTCCCTCAGCAACTTGGTTTTCCTGCTGGTTAGTACATGCAGACCTGCTCTGCGCTATTTATCACAGCTTCAAGGAAACGTTTTGCAGGAGGTTGTATTAAAATGTTGCCAGCACCTCCCTGTTAAGCACCCCCTGTGATTTGTCTTGGCTGCTGGGGCTGCTGGCCAGCGTGGAGCTGAGCTGCAAGCTCTGCTGGCAGCCCTCAGAGGAGCTGCTGAAGGATTTGAGTGCAAATGTCAGAGCGTCCTGTTGAGAGCTAACCCAAGATAGGCTTTGTTCTCAGTTGAGAACAGGGGCACTGCTTTTTGCTGGAAGTTTATTTGCTGTTTAGACCAATTTAGCCCAAGACCTTGCAGTTTATATTAAGTTCAGCCATTGCAGTGCATGTGTTTATTTTAATATAATTTGAAACTTAAAAAAAAGTCCACAGAACCAATTAAAAATAGATTATTTCACTTTACCTATTTTTGTATATATGTATATATGTAAGCAAGCTTTCGTGTATGTCTCACTGTTGTCTTTTCTACAGTGAAAATTACCTTAGACTTAGGCATGTGCTGTCATGAATTAAGATGCATTCCTAAATCAGGCCTCCAAAGGATTAATCTGGAGTAATGGGATCATTGGGATTTTGTTCAAAGTGCTGTTTTAACTCAAGGATGTTTCATTCCACACTCTTTTGTTTACAGATAAATCACTTGTTTTTCAAGAAGGCTGTTGTTAAGCAATGATTTTTGTGGACCTATTGCCTTTTTGCCAGAACACTTACCTTACTGTCTTTCCCATAGAAAATGTGCAGTCAGATCTGCTTCACAAATACCAGAGCAAAGATGACATCCTCATCCTGACTGTGCGCTTGGCTGTGATTGTGGCGGTGATACTCACCGTGCCAGTGCTGTTTTTCACTGTAAGTAAAAAAGTCTGCTTGGTTTGGAAGTTGGCAACAGCTGTACACAGCACATTTCTTCAAACCACGGTCCAGTGGTGGCTGAGACTACAATGTTGCAGCTACAAAAAGAGCTTGAGCTTGGATTAGTCTTTTCTCATGCCAAACTTCCAGTAACTTCTGGGAAAGATCTCTATGCGGTAAATAAATAAATCACTTTTGGTCTTAAACCTGTTTTAAATTGAATCTACAAGGGTCATCTCTTACATTATTTTACTGGAGCAGGCTCGGAGGTGAAGCTTCTTTTTAAGTGTAGAAGGATTCAAAAAGGCACGTTAAAAACAGGGGAATATCCTACTGCACACGCATGTGTACTTACAGTTCTGAAATAACAAATTAATTTTAAGGAGTATTTCAAAGGACATTACTTCAGGCAACTCGAAATTTCTGACAGATCTATGCAGCACTTGTCACAAGAAGAACCAGTTCAAATAAACATGGGAAGCCTTGAATTGGCTCATAGACTATTCTTGACAAGAAACTTTTTCTCTCTCTCTCCCCCTACAGGTGCGTTCATCATTATTCGAGATGGCCAGAAAAACAAAATTTGACTTATGCCGTCATGTTTTGGTTACTTTTGTTCTTTTGGTTATCATCAACCTGTTAGTCATTTTTATCCCATCCATGAAGGATATCTTTGGAGTTGTAGGTAGAGTATCCTGGTTTTGTACTACTAATAAAAAAACAGTTGCTAATCAGCAATGTAATAATTAGCTGTTGCTGACAGTTAACAAAACTCATTCATTTGAATTTTGCAGGGGTCACTTCTGCCAATATGCTGATTTTCATTCTTCCTTCATCGTTGTATTTAAAAATTACACAGCAGGATGGATCAAAGTTGACTCAGAGGATTTGGGTATGCATTCCATTCCCATCAATGCAACACTTCCATCTTGTCATTCTCTTTAATGTGCTAGGTGCAAAGCAGACCTAGTCTGAATATATGTGTGAGCTCCTTCACATTACATTCCCTCTGTGATTCAGTCAGCTGGCAGCTGTGCTCGCCCTTCTCCTTTGCTTGCCCTGGGAGTCCCCTGGTGGAGGTGGAGGGGCCATGCCATGCACGGCATCTTGTGTTTTGGGGAGGCCCTGCTCTGTGGGATGAGGTACTTCCTTGGCTGGCAAGCAGCAGCATCAGTCAGCAGGGTGCAGGAAGCCCTCCAGCCCACTTCAACAAGCCTTCCAGAACAGCAAGCTCTCTCTGCTTCTGTGTGTTGATCCAGAAAGCATGCCAAGAGCTCCATTTGCAGTATTCCTCAAGGTTTTAATGGACCTGTGTCAGACCTAGGGTGGTTCCACATGAAGCAGCCAGCTAAAGTGATGTGATAGCCATTTGCCATGCATGAGCAGATAGGAATGGACCTTGGAAAGATTTCCTGTGAGCCCCAGAGTGTGCTGCAGCTGAAAAGATGCAACACTCCTCTGTATTCCCAGTCTAACTAGGCATGCACTGGAAGCATTGTACAGTCAGACCTTTCTTCTCTGAGCAAAGAGGTAGAAAACATGTTTCACTTTGGCCGCATCCACAGATCCCATGACAAAAGGGCTGAACTTTGATGGACACATATCCAATGGGAAGAATACACTGATTTCTGTGAGGCTTTGGAAAGCTCAGAGCTTATCAGTCCTAAAAACAGACTCACTTAATCCTCTTTAGGGATGATCACTGTTTAGAAGTGAATTGAAAGGAGAAAAAAAAATTAGTTTGGTGTTCAGCAAGTAATTATTAATGACGCTAATCTGTTTAATTATCTGTGGATCTCATCTTTACCAGAACTGCTAGCTCATTTTAGCTGATAACTTCGATACATCCCCTTGTACATCTCCTTAAGAGAAGTTAACATACTTGAATTAATTGCCTTTTCTTTTTATTTGTTAATCTTTTCTCCTTTTTTATTTGTTTCAGGCTTCTCTTTTCTTGGCACTGGGGGTATTGTTTTCCCTAGTGAGCATTCCCTTGGTCATCTATGACTGGGTACAATCAGGGGGCAGTGCTGAAGGCCACTGAAGTTCACCTCCCTCTTGAAAGAAGACACCCCTGTCTGCTACACACCAAAATCGCAACCATCCGTTCTGTTGTCTATTCCACCTTTTGTGAGTTTACTCAAATCAAATCCAAATAATGATTATCCAGTACTGAAAATACTGTCATGGGAGTATTTTCTTGCAGAAAACAGACCCATTCTTCCAACAGGCATATCACTCTCTGATCAGCAAAAAGTCTGTGTTAATTGTCCATGAGATTATATAGATTATTGGTCATAGAAATTCATCACAACTATTTTCCCCTCTTCCACCCATGAATTGCATTGTTCCATTATCCTTATCCTTCCAGCCACAAGCTCTGCTCCTTTAGGACAGCAGAGCCTGTTGCTATCAATTCCAACTGGAGTGTTGTCCATTCACATCTTTCCCCCATCTTTTAGCCAAAACTCTGCTCTCTAATTGTATGCATCTGGTTTGTTGGTTTGTTTGTTTGTTCTGTTGCTGTTTCAGGCACCATTTGCCTCACTGGGTTAAGTGTAGCATTCTGGATACAGGCATGAAAAGCACCACGAGAGCGTAGCTGAGCCCTGTGTAAGCGTAGGTTCTAAATCCGGTGCTTCTCTCTGATGTTTTGGGGGATGAACCAGCCCCAGGGCTTGGCCCATTCATGGCTCTGGGGAACAGACTGTGTGTGTCTGTGTGTGTGTTTTTGTGATGTGGAGCAGGGAGCAGGAGATCCACCATTCCTCTGGCACACTTGAGTTGGAGGTTGACCAGAAGTTGACCCCAAACCATGAGTACATAAGTCTGAAGAGAAGCAGACATTTGGAAATTTCCATAAGAAGTCTGCATTCTCTTCATCATTAAACTGTTTAGTAATGCCCATTGCTCTCAGAAAAAAAATACCAAGCTCCAGTTTTATCAAAACCTACGCATTTACTCATACCTCATGCCTTTTCCATACCTTGTAGGGACTGGTTCCTCTCTTGTGTCTTACCCTCCTCCCACTGAAGTCAGTGGGGTCTTTGACAGCAGTGGGAGCAGGATTTGACTCACTCTGCCAAACTACTAGATTTCTAATGAAATTGAAATCTGCAACATTTCTTTAAATTAACAGAAATACTTTTTATATTTACAAGATTTCATTTACATTTTTCATTAGTTCTCCATTACAATTAGAAGATATTCAATTACTACTAGCAGAAACACTGTAACTTGCAACAGTTGCCCACAGAATAAGCATTTGCCTAATGCCTTATAGCTGGTGTAGAGAACCACTTGTAGAGACTCAAAAGCTAAGCAGGTGATCATTCACTGTCCTGAGCAGACATCTTCTATTAGTGCACTGCCAACAGCGTAAACATGTTCACTTTGTGTCATTCACCATGTGAGCTAAAAAGTGTCTCAGAATATGAATGTGGCTCCCACTGAAAGAAATGATGACTAAAGGAAGCCCTGCTCATGCCCAGGGTCTGTGATGCCCTTGATATGCTTGAGCCATACCTGTCAGTATGCAATGACCCTCTTGTTCTCAGTAGCTGATTCACTGACAACTCCCTCTGTAACTGTGGAAGCAGACCATCATCAGCTGTGAGGAACCTGTCATTGCAACTTGATCTTTTTAAGGCTAGAGATAAAGTATTTGGGATCTTGGGATTTCTGTGCACTACTGAATTGCCTCAGTTGCCATTGCCTTGTCCTAAATGGCTTGAAGTCACTGAGAGTTGAGATCACAGAAGACATCTCAGGACCCTGAAAGTTGGTTTCTAAAGATAACATCCAGAGAGGTTAGTTACAGGCCTTCCTAGGAATTTGGGCATTGAGATGCATATTGTTCATGCTGCAGAAACTGAGCCTACTAAGCCCAGACTTCCAGATCTGTACCTTAGCATAGGCAGTGAGGTGCTTGCCTCGGACTATACTTCACTGTCATCCAGAAATAAGGTAGAGTAGATTCCACAGGCTGCCCAAGTACTTGGAGTAGCCCAACAGCAAGAACAAAACTGGAAACCTTCTCCCAGAAAGGTCTCTGGTGCATCATTCTTTCTTCCAAGCACCCCTAGCCCAGCCTTTAACATGCAAACCGCTGAGCTACCTGGGACCCCTGTGCTAAGTTTCCTGTGGCTGGTCTCAGACCCTTGCCTGTGATGATACAGGTCACTGGTTCTCTCTGCGCTGTCCCCTTATGGGACTGATCCCTGCCCTTATTCATAGAGAAGTCCATACCATAACCTACAAGATGTTAGGCAAGCTCTGGGAAGAAGAGCCTGTGCTTTGTTCATATCTCTTTCCACCTCATTCCAGGCATCTTCTCAACTTTGGATGTAAATTTGTGGTTTTCCTTTTGCAGGCACCCAACCCTCTGGTTACTGCAGCAGAAGCCCAGCATCTCACTCTGTTCTCTGACTCAGCTTGCTGAGGTTGCATTTCAGTTTTTGAGGTGCCTTATAATCTCTCTGGATCTTATCCTAAAAACTTAAGACAGACCTGAGAATGCTGTGCAGTGTTATCCTTAAGATGCTACCAGGCTCTCCTGCTTTCCAACCCCTTTATCTTTCTTCTACTACTGATTAATGAGCAGCACAGCTCTCTGCATTGGGGGGTTGTGAGAGACAAGATCCTGGGAATGATTTTCAAGTATCCAGGTATGAGCTAGAGGTCTGATCTGCTGTACAGGGTTCCAGCAAGGTCACATGTGTGACATCTTCCTCCTCCTTCCTCCCCCCCACAAATAGTCTGTAGTCTGCTGTTTGAAATATGAACCATTGAGTTTTGGCACCCAACTTCCTTCGACTTGAAGGGCTGTTGGGTCACTGATTGTTCATCTTCCTAAATCTCCATCACTGCTCTTCTCTCTCCTCTTTGCTATTCTGCCTTCTCCTTTTCCCCAGTTTATTTGTATACTGGAGTTTTACTGAATAATTAGGGAGGATGAGCTGAGTGTGCATAGAACTGAAATTACCCAAGGTACTGAATCACCAAAGCATGTCTTATATACTGAAAAATTGATACCCAAAATATGAAGTCTTTAAACAGACTGTATTTCTGGGTCTCTGGGAAAAAAAATTTAAAAAAATAAAAATAAAAAAAAAAGAGGGAATTTTGCTTAGACTGATTTACTGGCATCATATTTATAGATATTTATGGAAAGGAATCATGTGTTTATTGATGTCTGTGGTAATGAACGTGAAATAACGTGCTTTTTGTTTTCTCATCAGGTTTATACATTCTTAACAGAATGCAATAGACCCTGCTGTAACTGTCAACATCAGTGATGGATGACAATATTTGTATGAGGTTATCTGTAAAATGTACTGCTGTTATTCAGTTCATTTGGAATAGTGAGCCTGTAGCCACGATTGTATGAGTCCCACATTTTAGTTAGGATTTTAAGAGCACAGTGAAATGCTGTAGGAGTTTCTCTGTTGTAAAATTAATAGGATCCAGAATACCATATCTACTTAGTAGGTGATAGCATGCTTTCTTTTCATAGAGAGTTTATCACTATTGTGAGCACTGCAAGTGTCATAGACTGGATGCAAAATTGCTCCTAATAACTGCAACAAAAAACTTTGAAATTCTCATTTGTGTAGTAGCAACAATCAAGTGGTGAGGGACAAGGAAGGACTAATTAGAAGCAGGGATTACTAATAAGATTGTAAGAGTTAATCCTACACTAAAGACAGCCTTGCTGCCTCTCCTAGTCCACAGCACATTGCAAAGAAAATAGTTATGGGCTTAAAGCAACCGTAATACAGCTGCCCTTCTCTGTACAATGGCAAACATGCCTAGGTAGTAAAACACAGTAAATTGTTATTTGGGAACAGTATCTCGGGGCAGTGACCTCTCTAGGTGATGCTTGCTCTTGGTCAGAGGGCCAATGCCAAAACTGTGCACCAGCACAGAACTTTTGTAGAGCTGACATGGACCAAGTGGTGCCTGGCACATGTGCAAGCCTAGGGCACAGCAGCTGGTATCATCCTGCGAGGTTAGGGATGGGGTTGCTCATCCACTCCGAGGGCTGCTCTTCTCAGCCACATATGAACCCAAAGCCTGTGCTCCACCTGTAATAGGTCACACATGGAAGTGTGGGTTGGATGATGTGTGGGTTTTGTCTGTACATCTGCCTTACAATGCATAA
Organism: Parus major; assembly: GCF_001522545.3. Lineage (NCBI taxonomy): Eukaryota > Metazoa > Chordata > Aves > Passeriformes > Paridae > Parus > Parus major. Next base: position 28,962,472 of record NC_031773.1, on the reverse strand, counting down.
GCGCAACACAGCTCTCTGGTACTGAGTATTAAACAGTAACAATTAATGGTATGTCTAGCTTATCTTTAAATTTATACATTTCTTTGCTTGAACCTTACATTAAGGCTAAAGAGCACCTTGGTCAAAACAAAACTTTTCATGTGGTGGTGTCCCACCTCCAGTCCTACTGCCCCACCCCAGTGCCTGTAGGAGAAAGGCACCACAGAATGTACTCAGCTCCATCAGCAGCTCCATGAGATGGCTTTATCAGCTGGCGCCACGGTGCTTTGATAAACAAATCCCCAGAGCCCTTGGCGTCAGAAAATCCTTATTTCCTATAACGTACAGCAAAGAATGTTTTATTTGTATCTAATGTAAGGATTTCTGTAACAAACTGTGAAAAAAAAAAAAAAAAAGATAATGAATTAATAAAAGGTACAGGGCTGGAAAGTCTAGAATTTCACAAATTGTACACATACCTATGTTTCTGAAGACAAATCTATGCAGTTGTGTTGTATTGTAGGAAATTTCATTTTTATGTACATATATATTGTAAATAAATAGGATGCTGTATATTTTTGCAGTTGTTTATCCCCTATGAATAGAAGTGTTGAGATAGGCTCTGCATATTAAGAATAATTTTAACAGAAATACAAATACTTTAGCTTCTTAGCAAAATGTATATCCTTTTCTTTCTCCCTAAAGTTCACAAGTTAAATCCTAAACTTGAAATTATAATTACATCCTTAAAGTAAAAAGATAAATAAAAGGTCCAGTTAAGTTGCTAGGATTAATTTCAGTGCATGACTCCCTGTTTTCTCAACAGCAAGTCTGCCAGTCTTCCTGTTGGGTAAAATATCTCCCTTATTAAAGGGTCCCTTTGGTACCCAGATACCTCCTCAGCTGGAGTCAGTTGGTAGTAAAGTGCTGAAAAGGCTTTATGGAAGAAATCACGGCAAGCTGCAGCCAGCAATTTGACTTAGCACTATGCTGTGTTGTGCCCAGGCATATACTTACCAATCTAGTACAAACAGAAGTCAGGGTGGAGCTTCTGCATTTCCATTTTCAGCCATCAGGAATTCCTGTAGTTCAGAAAAAAAAAGTATGACAAGCCAGGGGTCGGCAGCAAACAGAGCAATTGGTGCCATTTCCAGCCCCCTCCCTTCCTGCAGAGTCTTGTGGCTGCTCTGCCTCAGACCCTGCTGCTCTCATGCGACCAAAACACTGGCACCAGATGCTGCCAAGAGCCTCCCTGGCCAGGGACTGCTTGCACATCCCACCCTGTGAACAGGCAGCTGGATAGCTGCGTGTCCAGGGGTGAGGGTGATGGGAAATGAGGGAGTATGTCTTGAGACTGAATCCATCAGAGGCCTTGCACAGACTTTCTCCCTTGTGAAACATGGAAATGTTTTTTTCAGGACTGCTGAAAAATGGAGGTTAAGAAATGCATCTAAAAATAATTGTGGGGTTTTTTCCATGTTTACTTTATGGGCTTGGATGAAAATGAAACTTGAAATAACATTCGCTTTTATCATGAGCACAAATTTGAGGGGAAAGAGCCCTATATACAATCAGTTCTACAGAGCTTTTCAAATTAGTATCAGTGTATGTTTTGTTTTCAGTGTTATAGCCAACAAAATATAAACTGTAAAGGTATTTTTCCACTAGACTTGAACTTTACATTGTTTATAGAAACTTGTTTTTAGTGTCCCAGCATATGCTAAGGCTCACAGATCCAGTATAAACAATGTTGTTTGAATGATGTATGCTTGATACAAGCTCATCGCTAATAGATTGTTGAAGTGAGTCATCGGTAATATTTTGCTCCTGTTAACATCACCTGTTAACTTTGTGCTGCTCATATCCAAATAAACAACACAGTTTTTCAGTTTCTATGTGTAAATAAAATGTATCAAGTTCTATGATCTCTCTGTTACCTCTTAGTTTTTAAACATTAAAATTGTGATCTAAATTAATATTGGGGCCATACTCATTCTTCAAAAGGGATGATGATGTGTCATTTTAAGGGCTTGAACAGCAAATGCTCTCTTGCTCTTTATTTTCACTGAACTTGTAGGGCATGCAGCTCTTGCAAAGCCAACTGCATTAGATTTGGTGCAGTATATAGAGCAAAGCATCAACAAAAGGCCATGGCACGTTAAGATGAAGTTTCTGATACTGTTTTAGAGGGATGTGAAGCTGGAGCAGGGGGTTACCACAGCCTGTGGTTGATGAAGATGATAGCATTCCTCAAGGCCAGTACTTGTTTCTGCCTGCTCCTTGAAGGCTGAGTGCTTGCCAGTCTGTTTCAAGGTCAAATCAGGCAATTTAACTTGCTGTTAAGGGCTGCTTTAAGTTGGGTTTGATTAAAGATGTCACACTGATGCCTGAAGTGAGTAAACCCCTGCCAGACTTTTCTCAGCTATGGAAGCAGAAGCCATTAGCAGATGTATGAAGAGGATACCCAAAGACAGTAATGTTTTAGGCAGCTGTTTCTGCCAAAGTACCTCTGTCAAAGCTTTAAATGGTCCAGAAAATGCTAACCTTTTTGCCTTTGACCACTGATTTTACTAGTGTTCAGATTACAGTGACCACCGACAAAAAGGCCTCTTGGCTAGAGTCCAAACAACTGAGCAGCTTACTTGACTGCACGGGATGAGTACAGCTCCCCAGGCTCCTCTGCAGGAGAAGTGGTGGGACAATTTGTGTATCAGAGGATCCTTGGAAGCCATTGTCTGGTTCCCAAGCCCAGGGATGTATGTTAAAGCCATAAACCTGGGAGCACAGAGGTACAAGCTTCTGCACTGGACTGGTCTAGTAGTCTCTTCTGTTCGGCATACATTTGCACACACTCCTCTACCCAGCCAAACTTAATCATCTCAGCCATATCTTGAGACACAGGAGCATAATTTATGGAGCAAAGGAAAAAAGAGAAACTATAGTTCTTTTTTTCCTTGCTTGGAGAGACTGCCACATATATCTGTTGCCTTCTGCAGCGCAGTCTGACAGCTTCACCTGAAGTTCACCTAAAACCACACAGCCAAAGTTAAAAACACCGATCTTCTTTCCAGCCGCACACTTCTACTTTTGGCTTGTATTCCCAAAGTCAGCCAGATCTCTTGAGTACATCTGACTAGTCCCTGTTTGCGAGGGAAAAAATTAAAACAAAACAACAAAAACTATTTCCTAGGGTAAGCAATGCTTTTATCTGAAGGAAGACATTCCTTCCTATGGTTCAGCTGGGGTCTTAGTTTGACTTAAATTCATGTGAAATTGTGTTTAGTCTTCAAGCTGAAGACCAAATTCAAGTCACTGTTAAGATGTCTCATTATACTAAGAGGTGGCAGTAAGAACTCATGCTAACTTTAGGAAGTGTGGAGAAAGTGGAGATAGTAGGAGCAGGCACAAGTGATAAGTCCATTTCTAAGACTTTCTAACCACAAACTGAACATGGGCTTTGTTTTCTGCGAGGAAACTTCCTTCCCTGTTCTCAGCCCCATGCAGGAGAGCAGCACCTTTTTTTTACAGTCAGTTGATTTAAAGGTCTCTGGCTGAATTACTGACTTTCTAACACAGATCCCAGTGTGGTTAGAGAGAAATTTTCAAGCAACCCTGTTGTGTTTGCAATTTGCAAATACTAAGTGCCATGCATTCCTCTTTCAGCTTACAGTTATGGAAAATGGAGACTCTTAAAGCTGTCAAGTGTAACTAAATATCATGGCACTGGCAAGGGATGGTGCTGCTGGCTTAGTGTGCCTCAACTTGTCATGGCTCACTGCCTGACAAATGTGAGGTTATTGGTATTCTTAGAAAATGGTGTTGATCAGCCAAGGCTTAGACAATATGGCTGGAAAAGTAAACTGTGATGGCTGGGGTGGTACAGGCCAGCCCTGTCTGAGAGTTGATCTGCAGATAAAGCCACATTGGGAATTCCCTGAACTATGAGCCCACAGAAACTGCTGTCCTGGAAAAATGGAGGGAAGTGTATTATCAACATGAGTTAGGTTGTACGCTGGAGGCAAGAACATCCCCTCCTTAAAAATGCTACCTGGCTTAAAATGTCAGGTCCTTTTCCCAGAGGTAACCAGATCCCCTTCCTCCTGCCTGCCACATTTTCTTGGTTTAAGACAATTTAAATAATTGGACATTCTAAAATTAGTTACTTCCCCTTAGTTCCAACCAATCCCTTTCCATCAATAAAGAAACAGTAGATACAAATGGAAAAAATAAGTTTACTGACAAGTGAAACCGCAACAGGCGAAAAATAGCTGTGAATAATCACTAAATACAAAATTGCTAAATCTCACAAATTCTACAGGAACAAAAGACACCCAAACTGGTGGGGTACTTCCCCCTACCAAGATAGCAGCCCCCACTGCCGACTGCATATAAGGAGACAAAGGGAAAACGGCGTCAGACCCAAACATTTGAAGGGATTGGTACCTCCTAACTGTACCACAATTGCTGTTCTGGCTGTGCTGCTGGGCTGTAAACAGACAGTAATGAAGTTTTTGGACACAGATGGATATGGAATACAATAGTATTTTGGGTTACCTAGGACACATGTACCCTTGGGAGAATGTTTGCCCATTGGGCTTCCAACCTTAAGCACAGTCCTCTTGCCAGTTATGAAAAGCTGGTGAGATTTACGTAGTTTTTGGTGGAGATCGTCACTTCAGACTAAACATACCAAGTACTGGCCATCCCCATGACATGCTCCCATGTGGTGTTCCTTCCTGGATACTTTCTGGGACCCATGCTCAGGTAAGCTCCCAAAATTATTCTTTCCAAACCCCACTGTTTTCCCAGCAGTGCTTGCTTTAAGCTTTGCAACAGCTGGACCATCCTTGTTACTGCCTGCTATAGACATGCCCCACAGCCCAGGCAAACCTGGCAGCTCCTCTCACCTTTCTTAGCAGGGGTTTGCTTAACCATTCCCCTTGTACAGCACTGGATGGCAACAACCCTTGCACAGAGGTGTTTGACAGTGATTACAGAGGTGAAAACCAAGTATCAGATGTGGGAGCATCTGCAGCTGCCATTTCTCCTGTTCAGGCTCATGTCATGAGCTCATCCTGGTAAGCAGCTGATGAGGATGAGAGAGGAGGGTCTGTTGCCCAGATGTCTCCCTGGCCACTGATTCCAGCCCACCAGAGCTGAATGTGCAGTCTGTGACAGAAATGGGATGAACGTGGTGCTCAGGAGCACCACTGCAGGAGCCAAGTGCATTGAGGATAAAAAACTGTTGTTGTACCCCAGGTAATTATAAGGGAACATGTCAGAGTTAGGCGTTAAGGTATTGGAAAGTGTTATGATAAAAAAGAAAGTCATGAAGAGGGTGGAGAAATTTTTATGATGTGGGATCAAATTAATGACCTGTACAATGGCTGCAGCAAAAACAGCAGCATACAGATGCTACAACATTTGTAGAACACATTTCTTCAAACCATAACCAAAGCCTGTAATTTACTAGAATGTTAAAAAAAAAAAAAGAAAAGAAAAGATTTAAAAAAAAGAAAAGAAAATTATATGTTCACTGACAAAGCCAGTTCTTGCAGTCTCGGAAGTCTTCTCAGGCTTAGTGCAGGCAGCAGTTCCCTGCAGTACTTCTTACATAATAGCTGGATTTCCTATTAATTTTCAGATACCGTTTGTAGTTAATCAGAGAAGTACCAGATGCTGGAGAAACAACTTCCCTGACATAACAAGGAATTATATATCTCTTGCAATTAGATCATCACAAAATGAAAGGAAAGCAGGCATCAGTCTGCCATTCCTGCATCCAGTGGCACTTAAACAATGAGCACAGTTTCTGTTACTATTGCTGGCAGCCCTCCAGCAGCACTTTGAAAAGGCAGTGTGGCCTCCCTGTAAACTGATAAACAATCTTGTAAAGCAACAGGCACAGGAACATTCAACTCTTTGTTGAATTTTTACTTGAGTAGAGAACTAATTGGCATCTTTTTGTGCAGAACAATCAGGGTCAACTTCTTCATTTCTAGAGGCAGATTATTTTAACTAGAATCCACAGTCCCTGTAGTTAATGGAATAAACCCTAGGAATGCAGATACTAGGAGATGCAGAGATTGTTTTCTCAAAAGAGTCCTGGTTGTGAAACAATTAAACTTGGTTGACAAACAAAGACAAAATAAATGAGTCCTAGCTGTGTTGATGGATCCAAAATGCATTTATTATCACTACAAAATCAGACGTGTCATCCTCACAGGGGATGCTGATGTCCTAAAGCAACATGTGATTACTTGGCTGTGCCATTCAGAGCAGTCTCACCCAGAGAGGGGATGATATTTTTACCCCTCTGGGCCAAAGAATAAAGAATGGCCTGAGATATTTTGTACAAAGCTGCCAGTGCCCACCGAGATGCACAGTGCAGTTTAAGGAGTGAGAATTGTGCTCAGACAAATGCATGCCACCTAATTATCTTCCTTCATGTAGTGTTCTGGCATGTCCCTGCCTGCTACAGATTACACCAAGGCAAATTCAGGTCTTGGTAGGACTCATGCTCTGGACAACTAGGAAGCAAAAGCTTGTCCCTGTGGATGACCAGAGTATGATTTTAGATATACCATGATGGGTATGTGTACCTAAGCAGAAGATGCACCCCATGCAGTTGCAAACCCAACCAAGCAGCTAAAGCACTGAGCAAGTGAGGCTTCACCTCAGCACATCAAGCAACCACATCACCAAGGCCTTAACCTCTCTGGGGATAATTTTACTATCCTAAAAGAGAGCACAGTAATAAATCAGTTCATTCAAGCAAAAACATTTCTATATTTACCTTATAACCCTCTATCAAGCACAAGAGACCATTAGTTTTGTTTACTGCAGAAATAAGCAATACTTTCTCTCAGGCAACTGGATACCACTCTGAGGACTCAAAACAGTTGTCTAAAATTGGAAAGCATCTTTTTCAGGGTATTTTTTGTTTTACTCACATCTGGACAAACAGTCCAGATACCAATAAACAAAATAGGTCCAAACTAATAGCTAGAAAAGGAGTCTTGCAACACACTCTTTACCTACCCACTTACCCTTGAGGAAACAATGTGGTTAGCACAGTTGAGACAGGTAAACAACACCCACAAAGAGCAGGATTCATCAAAGTCAGCTCTGAGGGGTACTTTTCACAATGGGACAGACAGGAAGAGGGCATTTATCCACAAGAAGAACACACAGTGTTTTCAACCCTATGCCTTTATAGATGCTGCATCAGTGGACCTCCAGCAAAGGCAGCATTGTCCCAACACACAGCTAGTAACACCTCTGCTGCCTTGCTGGGGAAGTACCAACTTTGGTTCTATGGCTCAATGCCACAAAAGAGATTCAATGTATCCTTGCTATGGATCACCTCAGCAAATTTTCAATCCCAGAGGCCTTCCAGGAAGATCTGGATGAGTCCAAGACAGAAAGCCCACAGTCTAGTTACAGGGGACCAGATTAGTTATACAGCACCCATATACAAATGCTGTGCATTTTTTTTTAAGAATTAATGTCTCACAAGAATTTCAAGTGCCAAGTTTTATGAGCAAAGAAATCTAGTCACAAACATCTTGAGCTGGTACAGAGCTTATTTTACAAAGGGTACTAGCATGCACTACTAAATGGTAGGCACACCGGACTAATTTACTAATTAGATACCCAGAGCTATTTCCAGGCACTATTTCCACAGACTTTCCAAGGTTCACACCTTGCTGTGAAATGGTTGAGGTCCACTGTGATCAATGGAATTAGCCTTAGATTTATGATAAATATGTCTTTGACTTATGAAGAACTGCCTTAATGGATTTCTAGTAAGTTATGTAAGAATTGCTTTGTGGAGTTGGAGGGGATAAGAGAAATGCTAGATAGGTTCCAAGCCTTTGTATCTTTAAGTGCTGATAAAGGATTTATATTTTATTTGTTTCAACCTTGGTAAGTAATGTAAAAGTATCCAAACTGACTCGGTAAACAATGCAGAAGATCAACAAAAACCCAGGAAAACAGACAGCACTAATAAAGAAAATATCTTTAGGAATGAAAATTCACTGTATGAGCTCCTGGTCTCTTAGGACAATATTACTTCAAATCTCTACTGAGAATAAAAAAAATTAAAGGGAAGTGCGATCGTGGTAATAGAGTTCAGTGAAACACCATCTAATGCACAAGGCCCAAGCTGTGAGGAGGTAGCAGACATGGCTAGTGATGGTTACTGAGAATTGCACAACTAGGTGCCAATGTCTTCTCTGTTCTTGTGGCAAACATTATTTTGCATACACGCTCATAGTTATACATCGGTCCTTAGCTATTGCTGCTATTTTTTCTCATCAGCAGAGCAAAACCATCACTGCCTATACGATTTGTCATTGCAGGCTACACATGAAGACTAATCCCTAACACAAATTTGTCATTCTTATCCAAGTCAGGAGGCAAATCAGCACAGACACCAGCAGTTTAGCATTTCACCACTTTGCAGCAATACTGCATGCTATAGAAAATATATCTATCTGTTCTCAGCTCCAGGGAAACTGGGTCATCAAAAGTATTTCCTCCTTCACCATTATTTTACATCTGAACACACAGAACTGAAGTACTGTCCAAGCTTCTGATGACCCTTGAAACAAATCCACCTCACCCAACGAAGTTAATGAAGGGCAAACACAAGGGAACCATTTTTCAAACCGTTAGGGCTTGGATAAGATAGTCATATGTTTTTCTTCAACAGCTGAAAAAAAATAGTCATGCCACTGCACTAATATGTGCATGTCATTTAGCAGCCCAGTTGATGTTGCTTGCGACAACCTAAACTTCTCTGTAAGACACTGTATGCCTGCTGTTTTTTCTGTTTCAAGTCAGAAGATAGTGCTTTTAGAAGGACCATCTTTTCTGTCCACTGATTTACTGCCAAAGAAGTTTGGCAAACTCTGTGAAAGAGGTGCTCCAGCAAGCTGCACCTCACCTGGGAAACCTAGAAGGGAAGTAAGAAGAAAAGGTTGCACATACATAACTTTACTGCTGGTCGAAGTAAGGAAAGATTGACAGAGGGTCAGAAAGCTTTGTGTGGAAATACAGGTCTCTAGATGAGCCATGCTTTCATATTTAGTCATGTGCTCCTCTCTCATCTCAGCATTTTATGCTGCTGGTTCTCATGAGACAGTCTCCAACTGCCCCTGAATACACAGTCAGGATGGTGAAGTCTCTGTTCAATGTACTCTGAAGAGAGGCACAAAACACACTGCAAAGAAATAAAGTGCCCCAAAGAGACTCAACATCTCTTCAGAGATGGCCAGGCAAGGAGATGTTGGCCTGAAGGCTTTTTTGACTGTGGTCCTGTGTTTGACAGCCTTGAGGAAGACTGGGGAAGAAAATAAGGCAAATCAGTTTATTTATAATTCTCTTCTTAATGCTTCTGTCCCTTTCTATCTGACTCAGTCTCTGCCCCAAAACTGGAATTCCCATGTCAAAACATGAGCCATTTGAATGAATTTTTGTAATAGTGATCCTTACATTATTCATAATATTGTTACATTATTAGGATAACTATAATAATTCAGAAAACACACATTTAAATGTTCAATCAATTTATCTTTCTAAAGAAAATTATATTTTTCTTGTGTTTTTATAAAGAACCCAAGTATTTTCAGGTGTCTCCCCTCTCTCCCTTGCCCAGGCAGTATAGTCACAGTTAGATTTTTATGGGGGCAGTTCAGACCTGAGACTTCCTTTCCTCATGCAGAGAGGCGATCCTCACTCTCTGCCTGCCTGCTCTCAGAGGCTGGGCAGGAAGGGCAGAGACAGCTTCTTGGCCCCTTGATGAGTTAACAAACCATTGGAGAGCAAAAGTAACTCACTGTATGTGCCAGACAGGGTCACTGAACTGTTCCCAAACTCATAGGGTCAGTGCTAGGACTGTTGTCCTGACTGTCATTCTTTTCTTGCCATAACAACCCCACAGTTTTCAGTCACTGTCCGTGTGCTTTTGAGGGACTGCCAGCAGCCTAGCTCCTGTAATGCTGAATGGGGCAAAGCATGGGACAATGTGCTCACACCAACTATGCTGCTCTTTTGCTGGTACTGAGACACCCTCTCCCTGGGGCACCAGCCCCCCATTTAAGGGTTCCCATTGCTGCACTGTAACCCAGGTGACATCAACGATGTTCCCATTTGGCACCTGTCTTTATGGTAGCCCAATAATATGATAGCAATAACATAAACCAGATCTCTGCAGCTGTCACAGCTCCTTTGTAATAACTGAGAAATAACACAAGCATTACTCTGATATTATTCAACCAAAGTCATAGTAAGTTTTGGACCTGTATGAAAAATAATTTAATAAATGATCATGGAGTGAATCATGAATGGATAAATACATCAGTTTTCTTACTGTTTTACAGAAATAACCTTGTTCAAAACATTTTAATTTTAGCACAGTTGATCAGTGATACTCAGTGTGTTTCACAGACCTAGCAAAAATCAAAGCAACTTAAATAAAATTGAGATGTGTTCACTGGATAGGTATATGCAAGAGAAACAACAGAGGGTTGTTAGTCCCAGGCATGTAGAAGGTAGCTAATATGGCTTTCCTGGTATATTGCTGGAGCAAATGACAACACAAAATTGATACTAGGTAGAAGACCAGCAGATCTGCAAACACCAAGAAGGAGTTGGCTCTCTACAGTTGTCTTAACTGTGTCTCCTGCAGTTTGTTATAACATCCTCATACACGGAAGCAGATGGTTTGCTACATATCAATTTACTATGCCTCTCTTTCACTGATTTCTTTTCAGCTCCGTCTGTGCATTTTTATTCAAAAGGGGACCATATGGTCCCTCTGAGGTAGTTTATAAATAATTGTATATTTACAGTAGCAATTGAAACCAGAGTCACATGCTTGCCTTCAGGAAAGCAGCTGAAAGTAGTCGGGTACTATAGGATTTAGAATTATTTTCTCAGTACAACACAGAAATATGCAATGAATAATTAAATAAAAATTGATTTCACATGGCCTTCCTGATTGTGTTTGTTCTGCTATTGCTGCAAAACACAAGGCTCCTAATCAAAACTGGTCGAAAAGAGATGGGATCATGCGCGCTCTGACAGCATTGCTTCCATCCGTCATCTGCAGGCTGGAGCAATGATCCCATGTCCCTGCTTTGTCAAGGGCTGGATTCAGCTCTCAGTGAAGGAGGGCCTAGGAAAGATGGTGCTCTGTCCCTAGGAGACTCTATTTTACTTCATCTTTGAGGCCTGCAGGAGCTAGTTTGAACACCCAGTTCAGCCCTTCCCCAGCTGAGCAGTTTTCCAGGTGGGGAATTTTGGAGGACAGCCAATATTTAGCTAGCACCACTTCCTCAGACACTGAGGATTAAAGTGAATGACTGCCACCCTAGTGCTTCTTCTGCTCACCCTTCCCCTTCCTCCCCATGGGCCTGTTTGGCCATACTTCAACTTCAGCAAAGAGAAAATTACTCTACGAAAAAAGCCCAACAGTCTGAAGAAATAAGACCAAAGTTACTCATATAACTTGGTGACTGAAGTGATTGACTTAGGGCCCAGCCTTTTCTGCCCCTCCCCTCCTGCCCCATATATTTTCAGCACTGTCCTTGTTTTTGCACAAAAGAATGAAAGACAAGCCTGCATCTCCCCAGTACCAAGGGAGGGTGTACAAGGTCAGATGTCCTAGATACTCTTTCTTCCCACTGGGAATAAATTGCCAGAAGAGTTCATCTCCTGCTTAGATCAATAAATAAGAGCATGTTTTTAAGTGCCTCACATTGATATTATTGGCCAAGATATGTGAGTGAGAGTGCTATTCTGGAAGGTTCAATATCTCTTTGTAAATCCTGCATACTTACTTGAGGGCTTAACTGGGGACACTGGAATAAGCATGGCCCCTGACCCACTAATCCCACACCTTCAGCATGAGATCTGGGCTCCTCTAAAACAGAAAATCCTGTACTCCAATTCCTACCTCCTTTATCATCCCCCAGCACAGTGCATTTTTGTGTCTAAGAATTAATACTGGATAAAAATGAAGATAAAACTGATCCCACCGAAGTGGCAACATTATCATTCTCTTTACTTTCCGTTTTCTATGTCTTGCACTGTTGGTGGGTAATAAGATTTGCTTTTCATCATGATCCTCTGGGTTGATGCCTAAGAAGAGAATGCAAGCTGTGATTTACCAAGCTAGGAGGCAGGATTAGGTGGGTTATGTAAGCAAGACAGCAAAATCAATCATGAATGAAATCTAGACTCATTCCAATGTTGTGTTGAACCCTGCCCTCTCACCTTCAGCTTGAGGACAAAAATTGCAGAGATCTGTACAATGATTTGAGAAGTGTCTTTGAAGCACTGTCCCTTCTACTCCTTTGCATTTTGTCTGTTCATACTGCCAGATTCTGCCAGCATCTTCTGCCTTGATTATCCAGCACATTCAACAGTACCACATGCAGTAATATGTGCTGGTGTGTTTCTCTCATGCAAGTATGAAAGAAAAGTAGCATAACATACACTTGCAGCCCCAGCTGATTAAGTTTGCTCCTCATTCAGTTATCAGTAAATATGGATAGGAGTAAGGTGATGTTTTGCCCACCAAGAACATGGTGACCATGGGGACAAGAACTGCCAGCCCTAAGCTTCCCCAAGCAAAATTACGGGGATGGCATGTGGTGGGCAGTGGAGCAGACTGTTTGCAGGGTTACAGAACATCTCCTTTGGAGACGTCAGGTCTCTGTGGTGCTACAGTTCTTTGCCTTAAGAAAGAATGAAGATGCATTGCCTGAAATTGCTGATTTTTGCTACTTTGTGGTTCTTTCACTGAGAGGGTGAGGAGGGCCGCCCACCTGTATCCACAATACAGCTGCTGACTGTCCTGTCCCCCCCTGCACCTTGGGTAGGTCACCCTAGAAAAGCATCTGCAGGAGCATGAGCTTCTAAGTGGAAAGCCACTCACCTGCTGTTATCTTCTGTATTGCTAGATGGAAGCTTTTAGTCCTCTTTCCTTATTTTAAGAGCAGAAAAGAAGTCTTGGTTTTCACTGTTTTTTCTTTCTAAGCTTGACAACCAGACTGTTCACAGTAACAGAATAAGTTACACATTAATTTGTTTCCATTAGCAGGACCTCTGACTCAACAATTTATTTAGGCTCCTAATAATAAATACAAGAACCAGGCTTGCCCTGGATTTCCAAATTGAAATGCCTCTGAAGATCTGAATCTAAGTGGCCATATCAGCAAATGCACAAAACTAATTTTACACAGACAGCTATCAAATCCATAGACTAATCAGCTAAAAAATAAAGATTGCTTTTTGCTAATGGCTTTCATTAATACTTATTTTGCTGTTATTGGTAATAATAGTTTAAGCTATTTTTCTCCTGATAGGATCCCCTTAAAAGTCCCAATGCAATGCTTGATTCAAATACAGTATATCAGTTCTGTGCTTCTGCAAAAGCTCCAGATGGTAAAACTGATGTAAAAATGAGATTTTTTTTTTCTCTAAACCACTGTGATGGAAGGATTAAGCAAAATACCTAAGAAACCTAAAATTTTAAAGTGTTATTGTTTCATACAGTCTACACTGTTATTGGTCTACCAATCCTACCTTTAAAGGTATATTTTAAATATACCAGACCAGATAATACACTGATGCAAATAATAATTTCACTGATTTAATCAAAGCAGATTTAACTTTTATTAGGTGACAACCAGATCCAATAGTATTTTTACTCTATTTATAGCTTTACTCCAGAACTCCACATTGTCCCTGAGAATGTAAAATATCATGTAAATAATAAAATAGTAAAATGACACATTCCACAAAGGCAAGAAATCCATTGACTTCATATTCTAAACAAACCATTGTTAAAATAAATGGAAGTCTCTTAACTCTTAACAATAGTGAGTCAGATGGATCTGACCTCTGTGGGTGGGACTTTAATTATGCCCACTATGTTTAAGAAAGTACAGTATTGTAATAATATTATTCATTGCATTCCAAGAGTTCCATCAAAGGCTTGACAATCCCCGGAAATGATGCACATCCTCACTTACAGTACTGCTAAATTGCTAAATATACTCAGTCATATAAAACCTGATCCTGTGAAGTTTTGGCATTGCCACTTAATAGGAACTAATAATATCTTTGGCTGTCCCTTTCCCTAAGTGTGTCATTATGCCCAATCACAGATTTTAGCCCTCTCTAAAAAAGAATAACCAGAATAAAACTCCAGCAAAACCCAGTGGCATCAGTGCCGTACAATGGAGAGTTTGTGATGGGTGAAAGGAGAAGAGTGAGTAAGCGGTTATCCGGCGGGGAAACGCTGGGATGGGTAATGTATAGAGGCCAGGAGGGCTGCTGGAGGGAGGGAGATTGCAACGTGACATAAAAGTGGCGTCTCCACCGAGTCTGTGGTTTCTGTTCAGCAGCTCAGTTATGAGTCAGAAGTGCCCAGCACCAGCCTGTCCTCCCGCGGAGCGCCATGCTGCCACCTACAGCTCCTTCTGCCTGCCTGCTGGGAAACGCCGTCAGGAGAGAGAAACTCCCCATCTCCTTCAAGTGATGTGGCTAACTGATACTTAACATGATCATTAATTCTGAACTGATTTCATTGCAGTGAACAGAAAATTTGTTTGAAAGGAGTTCAACAGTACTGCAGTAATCCTTTTTTTTTTTAATTTTTTTTTTCCTGGAAATGCAGGATGCTACTGCTCAATTAAACCTCTCAGTCACAGCCAGCAGTGTCCACAGAAACAACTGCAGCCTTATTCCGAGCCATAGGCTGTGTTTTAGATCCTGATGAAACACAGTTTCATAGGAAATTAGTCACGATATTCAATATCTAGAAAATTAAACTTTCCCCCTAATCTTATGTTTCCTTTGCATTTAGGTGTGTAGCTGGGGTCCTGTGCTCACTGGCACTCAATCTCGCTATTTAGCTTTGCTGAAGAATTTGCTAAACCTCTTCCCTGTTGTCAACTGTTTTTTCTGTGTATTTCCTTTCTCTCTGAAAGCCTCATTTATGTCTGGAAGACAACAAGCAGGAAACCCGCCAGTACTCTGGGAGGCAGTACCTCTCCTCCCAAGCCAGAAAGAACATCTCCTGGGATGCTCTGACCTCTTTCTCTCAAATCTAGCTCCACCGTGCGGCTGGTTATGCTAACCGGCATTTTCTGCAGCTGCAGGCGTACAGTAGCTGCCTGCTGCCTGCTTTACAGGAGCTGTCCCAGGAAGGTTCTCTGATGGGGTTTTCCAACTGCTCATCCTGATGCTCAGTTGGGGAAGAGGTCCTACTCAAAAAGGACTGTGCAAAGTTTCCCACAATTATCTATGTAATGATAGTTTGAGAAAATATGGACAATTGTAGCTAGCATTTGCAGTTTTATCCATTTAAAATTTTCAAGAATTATTAGTCCAGAAACAAATGAAAATACACTTTTTCCCTCTAAAACTTAGAAATCTGCTTTACAAAAACTAGCACAGAAATCCTCACAAACTACTGCCACAGGAAGTGTTCCCAGAAGCTGAGGTGAAGAAAGGGAGGGGGAACATGTACAAGTGGGCTGACAGTTTTCTTCTTGCCACCTGCAAGTCCAGGGATCCAGCTCGCTCCAGGGCCACCTCATGAACAGCCTCTCCAGAGAGGGCACTTCAGCATGGTTTTGAGCAGTGGCACAAGAAGGCTGTCCACCACTCCCACCACAAAATAAAAAGAAGCATCCAGAAGCCAGCAGCTGCCATCTGGTAAGTTCATCTCAGCCTTAGAATGGTTCCTTACCTATTCTGGAAATATTTTGGAAAGTGGAAGAAGCAGAATAATCACTTTCATGGGCAGCAATGCTCTCCAGGCCACCACAACAGCAACCTCTCACATAAGCTAATATTTTGATGCAGTGACAGGGAAAATGGCATCAAGGAAACACTGAGTTTGCAGGGCTAGAGAACATTCAACATATCCAACATTCTAGAGGAGATGGCTGAACTCTGTTGGAGAGGTGCAGTCTCAGTGCTAGATCTGAGTTTTGTTTAAAAGGTACAACAATTTATTTTTGAAGTCTCTTTACCACTTTTATTATAGACTTTTAAGCAGCTGGTAAGAAGTTGGCAGGCAAAAATAAATACTTTTACTTTTACTATGTGCTTAGAATGTTAGTGGGCAGTGTACCCCAATACTTGAAAACACAGTTTGTCACAGATCAGGTACAGACTCAGCCACAATTTTAATGCTGAATTGAGAAGGTCATTACTGACTCCCCTTAACAGTTCAGTGTTATTAATAGCTACAAAATATATAATGTGCTCCCTCAGCAGAAATGTGGCTATTTTATTCACACTTTATAATACTTCCTTTTCACTAACTAGGGAAGATGGCATTAATAGGATCTACTTAGCTCTTCTGGAAATTTGGAAATTTATAGAACTATTCTATTTTATAGCATTTTTTAAATTTTTTTTGGTTGGTTGGTTGGTTTTTTGGGTTTTTTTCTTTTTTTTTGCATATGTGCTGAAAAGCAGCTTGGTAGAAAAGGCCATGAAGGTCCTGATGGACACCCAGTTGAACATGAACCAGTAAAGTGGCCTTCCTGCAAAGAAGGCAAGTGTTGGGTAAAGTATTGCCCACAGGTTGAGGGATGTGATCCTTCTCGGGGAGGCTACGTTTGGAGTGCTGTATCTAGTTCTGGGCTCCCCACTACAAGACTGATATTGACCTATTTGAGAGAGCCGAGCAAAGGATCACACAGACAACAAAGGGACTGGAGCACCTCACACAGAAGGCAAGGCCAAGGAATCTGGGACTGTTCAGCCTAGAGAAGAAGAAGCTCAAGGGGATCTCATCAGTGTGTACAAATATCTGCAGGGAAGGTGTAACAAGAATAGAGCCAGGCTCTTTTCAATGGTGCCCAGAGACAGAATCTGTTACAACCGACCACAACCTGAAAACACTGGTTCCCTCTGAATATCAGGGCACAGATTGCCCATGGAGGCTGTGGTGTCCATCTCTGGAATATTCAAAAGCCATCTAGACATGGTCCTGGGCAACTGGCTTTAAGTGGCCCTTCCTGAGCAAGGTGAGGTTGGACCAGGTGACCTTTAGAGGTTCCTCTCAACCACAAGAACTCTGTGTTTCTGTGAATTTTTTCTCATAAACAAATGGATACATAATCATCCTGTGTATCCATCACAAGGACGTATCCAATGTAAAAAGAAGACACATGACATCTCAGTAAGGAGTTGTAGGCAACAAGAGCATTTACCTACAGTCACTCTACCTAAACAGGTCTATGGTAGCACCAAGGTGTGTAAGTACATAAATAAGACATTCTTTCCTTCCATAGATGGGTAACTGGATTTGATGGCTCAGATCCCTTCTGTTTTCTGACATTATATGATAGTTACAATCCAATCCCTCTTTTTATCCACTGGGTCTATTGAAGAGATTATTGCTTTTCCTTTCAGACACTACTCCAAAATTTGTCTTTCACCTCTGTGTCCCATGAGCCTTGCTTGGGTGAGTTCATACCATGGCAGCCTCACTGTTCTGCCATACAGAGCTGAGAGCAGCAGGGACAGGGACCCACAGCATGCAGTGTGCCACACAGCTCTGGCACCAAAAACTGCAGCAGAGGGGATATCAGAAGGTGCTCAAGTCACCAAATTATTACTGGGAAGGTTACTTCCCTATTTTTAGTTAGTATTTACAGGTGTGAAAGTGCTTAGCGTTTTGGCTAAATTTTTCTTTCAAAGGACAAGCAAACTTCAGGTGGGAAAAGCTTCACTGCAAAAAATCCTGGCATAAGTGACAAGAATATTTTTTAATGTAGCTATAGAACAAAATAAATCAAAACAGGCTAGAAAAACCCCAGAGAAATAGACCTAAGAAATAATTATATTTCTCCTTAATTTTATAACCTGTGGGTAATCTCAGCAATTCAACAAAACTTGTCTCAGAGCATAAAGCTAACACCTCCTCTAGTCCAGCCTTGATGGTGGCTGCATGAATATGAGCACCATAACATTAACAACTCCTCCACCTAGCTGCCTTCTTCCATAATGTCATCCTGAGCAGCTGCAGAGAAGCAGAGACTTATTAAAATGTTATTTTTGGGGAAATGTCAGAAATAATTAATTTCAACACCATTTTGAACATACTGTTCTCAGAGTGTATTAAGTGGGGTGTACTTTTAGTAGAGTAGATGCTTAGTTTTTCTTTTGAGTAAAAAGATTGTTTAGTATGCACTAAAAATACTCCAGTGGTATTATATATGATTAAGGGATGTTCTTTTTAGTGGTGCCCTTATTAGTGAGTGTGCTATGATCAAATGTGTTTATTAGATAGCAAACAGCACTTCAGTTTGTATTGGACCATCAGCTAGCAACCTCTCTGCTGACTCCACTGGGTGATCAGCTGGGGATTACTGTCTAGGGACTGTAATAACATAGCCCAGTTTGGGTGCAGTAAATCACTAATTATGCTGTCAAGATAAAGTATTTGATAATAATACAAAACTAAATGACTGTTTGGAAAAGCTGATGCTGGTGGTGTTGGCAACTGATGTAATTCATGTGAGCTATACAGCAAATAATCTGAAGCCTGAAATTATTTTTTTAAAAGTTACGGCCAAGTTTTGTTCTTATTTTAGTCACTTGGATTATTGCTTGTTATGCTAAAGACAGGACATTTTCTGAATGCATTTAAAGAAACACACACAACTCTAGAAGTAATTAATAGAAGAAATGGCCTGAAAATCCTCCAAGAAGCTTCACAGCCCCTGAGAGCTGCTGCCTCAGAGCAATTCCTTTTTCCATCTGTAAGACACTGAATTATATTTCTGTTTTCTACCTTCTGTGAAGAAGAGCCATGCAACCATCACAGGGAATCAACTTTCGTGACTCAGTCTTACTGAAAAGATGAAATTAACTATCTCAAAATCAAAACAATTAAGTAAAATAATTTTTTCTCATCACCACCTCACCAAAACATTACCAAATGTGAACATGGATTGTATTCTGCCCTCTCTGGGTACTTTGTGACAAGCTTGACTGACTCATGTGGAGCAATCCAAGAGGATATTTTCATCTCCGCTAATCTGCTTTTCCATTTTGCTGGTTACCACCTGACAAAAGCGAGCACAAACAATGTTTCAAACTGCATGGCAGATTATTGTAAAGAACTGTTAAGTTTGGGATTTATTTCTATTGTGTATTGTATTGTGTATTGTCTTTGTATTGTGGTTGTGTTTGGGTTTTTTTGTCCAAAATGGTAACCCTTGGGAGAGGGACAGATTAGGCAGGAGGGCAAGGTAATGTCTCTCGGTATGAAAAGACAGACATTTTCTGGAGACACTGTTCTGCATTACATTCTCTTGCACCTCAACTTGATGGCATGGTAGGTTGGATTTCAGAGACTCCTGTTCATCCTGCTACTGCCATTGCTAAACCATAAAGTTATGAATACAGATTCCCTCAACAGGAGGAGTGGCAAGTGCAGGAAACTTTGAGAAGTCTGGTGTATTCAAAATCTCAAGGAAGGGCAAAGGACACTGCAGGATTCAACATGTTGGACAACTAAGGAAGACGAAGATTTCAAAGCACTTTTGAACTGTAGTAGTTAATCAATACTTTAGAGAAAGTAAATCTGTGCTAAAGATTCAGCATTTTAAATTAAATACAAGGAGTTCTGTAGTAGAACCAGCTGAGGTCAAAGAGTGTTCTTAATCTCTCAAGGTTAAATAAGGAATTTCAGAAAAATCAATCTGTCCATATCTTTCATGTAAAAAAAATCAACTAATGGACATTTTGCATCTATTTAAAAAATAAAAATCTTTTAGATATTCACGTGAGTACAAAAATATTGATTCACATGAAACAAGGCTATTAGATTGCAGTATTATAATGTTCTCCAGTATGGTTCAGATTGCATAAACTCTTGATAGATAAGATGTTTTCATCCCTTGAGGTAAACAAAAATAAGAAAAAAAGACAGGGAAGGAAGACTGTTTTCTAAGTTTGTTGATATCCATGAGTGCTGGGACATAGTAAAGAGCAGCTCCTGTCTATGGAGTGCAGCAGCCCGGTGCTTGGCTGCTTGCTGGAGTTAAAACATGACACCAGTTAACTTAATTCCCTCTTATCCTCCTGTCATACACAGTCCCAGAGCAAAACCTTTTCATCCAATGACTTCAAGCCCATGTGTGCCTTTAATTTAACTTTGCTTTTATTAGGCTATCTCCTATAGGTCTTCTAAGATGAAGAGTGGTAGTTACACTCAACACTTTAAACAATATGTTACCCTGTTGTTACACCAAGTTTGAGTGAAACCAGTAAGCCTGTTCAGGGTGGTGAGGAGAAACATTATGTAATATGGTTCAGCTTAAGTTCAATAGACTAAATTGGTTAGACAAGTCGTCAATCCACAAATTAGAACAGATAATTTGGAGCAAGGATAGAACACCGGCTATTTTTGCTATGGAGTGCACTGTTAGATTTTTGTTAGAAATTTTAGGTATGTACGTACTAGTGTCAAAAACTCTGAGGATTTTTTGTCTTAAGACTGTGAATAAATGTGGCTGGTCACAGCACAGTACAAGGATGCTCTTGGGAACTCTTGGAATAAATAAAGAATGGTGTCTCCATGACAGGATAACACCTATTCCATTTCTTGCCAATGAAACAATATAATAAATTATGGCATTAAACTAATGCAGTTTCCTCACAGCCCTAAACACAGGAAGCCTTTTCTTCTTCCAGATATTCAATATTGCTGTTAATAGCATCTTTCATTTCTACAATGGGACATATTCCAGAGAATTCCAGTCTATCTCCATGGAGCACAGTCAAAGTGTGACCAGCAACCTAGTATAAAGAGAAAAATTGCAGCCAAGACCACTACAAAATTCCTTTGATCCTATACAAAAGGGTTGCTGCTACCCACAAAGAACAGAGAAAATCTGATATCCTAGGGTTTTGTCCAAGATCTTCAGCTTCAGAGCTAGAACATACTTTATTTGAACAGGAAACTCCTAGGGACTGACATGTAGATACTGAGTATGGAAATACTGTGAATCTGATATGTGTGCCATCAAATTTGATCTGATCTGATCCTGTCCATCTTTTGAAAGTCAGTTTTGCCAAAGATTAGGCCAACAGGAACAACTGTGCATACTCTACTAAATGGCAAATATGTTTGGTTCAAATGTGAATAGCTGAACCAGTAGCAATTGACCAGCACCTTTGAATAAATTATAAGACCAAAAAAAACCAACAACTCAATCAAACAAGCAACAAACAAAAATCCAATGCAGAGGATTGATAACTTTGTTTCCAACATGGCTATGGCTGCTAGCATTTGTGATTCTTGGGTTTATCCTGTGTAGGGCCAGGAGTTGGACTTTGATGATCCTTGTGGGTCTCTTCCAATTCAGAATATTCTGTGATTCTGTGATTTATTAAAACAAATACAAAAAAAAAAAAATAAAAAAATAAAAAGGAAATGGAACAGTTGTCTACTGTGACTGACTGTACTCTCAAAAAAGACTTTTTTTAGGTGTTAGACCATACTTTCATACTCCTTTTGGCTAAAAAGAAGTCTGAAATTCCTCACTAGTCTGTGTTAACTCATCCCACTTATTTAGAGACTATCATGTTGTATTTCTAAACAATGAAACTTGCAAGCAAAGACATAATGCATGTAAATAAAAAACTAGTCTCTCAATCAAATATATTTTAAAACAAGAAAAAAATGAAAAGCTCTGTCACTGAAATAATGTTCTCTGTGCAGCCAAGTATTTACGGCATCTTGACAAAGAAAACATACAACCTACTTACTTGGATATATATACATATATATATCGGAATTTCAAAATTAAAAGTTCCCTAAAAAGAAAGGAGATTGCCAGTACTATAGACAGAGACTTTAGAACACTTTATTGGAACAATGAGCTAATTAACTTACCTTATTTTCAGTTAATTGTTTTTTAGCATAATATATAAACACAATACAAAGTTGAATTTCACATTAAAACAATAAAAGTTTATTCCTGGAAAGAGGGAGAGACAGAGCCCCAAAAAAACTCTCTGAAAAAATTATCAAGTTAACAACTTTTAATTACTTCAAAGTTAAGAAGAAGACAATGTCCAACACTAATTTTTCAAGAACAACTGCTGCCAAAGCACTCTCATGTCCTTTTATAGGAAAATATCAAGCCCCTTGGATAGGGCACACAAATTACTTACCATATATTTGATTTTAGTAGACCTTTCAATGTTGCTTAACCTCAAAGAAAGATTGAAAAGGAATTAAAAATGGTAAAAGCAAATAAAAATATATTTCAAAGAGAAAGGGGACAATCTGATACCAGCGTTCATGGTGAACAGGGATAAATGAATGGGCTTCTGATGCAGTAGAAAGGATCACAGACATGAATCAGAACAGCTTTTCAACAGTATAAATTTTAAACTAGAGAAATGGCCTGCTTGAGGAGGGAGACTTTGGGAGGAGAGTCCACCAGCAGAGATCTTGAAGAATAGACTGAGTGAAGGAGCATCATATACATGATTGACCCTGCATGGGGCAGAAAGGGTAAATGAGCTCTGAATGAACTCTCAAAATCCACTTTTTTAATGCCATTTGCATATATCTACATTCTTTAAAAGTTCAAAATCCAAGAGCCCAACAGATGAATCATTTGTTACTTAAATCTCCAAATCAGACGGCAAAAGTATTGTATCTTCAATAGTTCTTCTGTTCCCTGGGTATAGTGTATTTCAGTGGCTTAACTGATGAGTCCCGACAATGTCACAGCAGGAAGAACAATCCACTATGCTAAAGTTTTTTCACCTCCTCTCTTCCAGAGACAGAACATAGTACTGGCAGCTTCAAGACCCCAGAAATACCATTTCAGGCTCATTACATTGGGGAAAGAAAAAAAAAAAAAAAAAAAGTCATTTACCTGTGCCATCATTGCAATGTTGTGTTAATGGCAAATGGTGTAAGATGGCACAGAATACTTCCAAGCTAAGAATTTAAATTCACTGAACAAAGAAGCAGTTGTCTCCATCTTCCCCTCTGTGCTCTGTGACAATTCTACTTTCTGCTCCCATTAATAACTACCATTTTGTCCTCCAGGAGTCCCATGCTTGACTCATCCCTACTTTCATCAAGCATCATCTCCCCTCCTTTGCTCTACCATATCATTATCAAAATCTCTCAGTCAGTTCTGCCATCATCTCCCTCTCTCCCTCACCCTAACACATTCTTATTTCTAGTATCACACTCCCTGCTACTCCCCTCTCCAAATGACCATGCCCTCACTCACACTGTTCTTCCTGCATTTGTTCCAGTTCTTCTCTGGCACATCTGGCTTCTGATCATACTCAGAGCTGTGCCATGAATATGGCTTTGCTTGTGCTTCCACACCATGCTGCCACCCTGAATGAAATGTGAGCCGGTGAGAGGCTCCACTTCAGGGAACTTTCCAGCTCTCACAGATACTGGGAAGCTCTGAAAATGTGGGCAGAGTAAACCTCCCAAACAGAACAAGGCACACACAAGTGTGCCTTGTGTGCCTTGAAAGTACTGCTAAAAATTGTGTGTCTCCTACAGCCTGAGGTTTACTCATGATCTCTCAGCAGATTATTCTGGATCTAGCTGGAAAATGAAGAAACAGCCCTACTCATACCTACCTAGAAAAGACAATAGGCAACAGTAACTGCCTTTATTAGACTTATCCTTCACCTGCAAAGGATTTATTGGTGTGGCATCCACCTCGACTAAAGACAACCTCTGCCATCAGTCACTTGAAGAACAATTGAAGAAGCTGAAGACTTTAGAACACATTAAAACAGACTAAAAGCATTATGTTTTTCCCACTGTAAAGCATGAAAACAAAATTATCCAATGTCTAAAACCACAACATTGGCTCTCAGATCTTTAGATTTTGAATATAAGATTATCCTTTCAGCAAAACTGGCTGGTGCTGGTATCTCATCCACTAATCCAGAAATGTTAACAATTTCTGTATCCATTCCTGTCAACTTTGCCCCAGGTAATACTTGTTTTCCTGCCATCTTCATCTCAATTCCTAATGATATTTCAGCTATCCCTTCAGGTCAAATCATCCTCCCATCTTGATTTTTGAGAAAAATACTAAGGGTTTTATGAATGACCAGTTAATTTATCACAGGGTTTGCTGAGATTAGTAGAAAATCAGAATTCATTACCCCCTTTTTCAATACCCCTGTACAAAACCTAAACTCCTCACTCCCCCTTTCCATAGACACAGAGGTCACAGAAGGAGCTATATCTCATGCTCACCTTTGACAGAACTGACCAACTGCCCATCCTTGACAGACTGGTTCTGGGAGCAGATGTCCAACTGGACAGGACTGTCCTTCAGCCTTGATTGGACTGCAAACCTCTGCAGGCTGGAAACTCATGTATACATAGGAAAACAAAAGACATATTTGCCAAAGCTGACAGGAGGGAAGGCACAGATGTCCATCTGTCCCCCCATCATAAACAGTGTACATAAAACGTCCATCTCAAAAGGTGAGCGAGAGAGGGCCAAAGTCACTTGACTGTTACAACATATCTTGAAGTTATATGAGCAGCCATAAAGGCAAGCACTGGGATGAATGTGAGACAGACAGTCAGAGGATCAAATGGAAATACAGACAGCACATCAGAGGTGATGAGTGTTTCTCTTTGCATTCCTCTCTCACACAGATATTTCTTTTCAGCTTGCCTGGCTCTTCTGTGCAACATGATCTGTGCAGCATGAGTGGGTGACAGCAACATCTCCTCGACTTGTGACAGAAACAGTGAATTCCAAGCTCTCTCTGCACCTGTGAGCCCCAGGTGTCTTAGTAAACATTTTAATTTAAATATTCAACAGTAACAAAGAGTAACATACAGTAGCTGTGTACAGTAAGCCCTCCTTGCAACAAAACCTTACCCCTTGATTGGCTAAGCAAACACACGGCTGGTTTGCTGCTATGGTTCTCTCTTCCTAATTGCTTCAGGGTCTACTTCTAGGGTCATTCAAGATCTCAGTGTAGTCAAAACACAGCACTTGTGTTTATAACGAAGCTTTCTTTAATGCAAATTTTCCTAACACCTTATTATTTTATTTATATAATCCCATTGAAGAATTTGAGGAATTTGTTAGCCTTAATCACTTTAAAGTCAGATTTACCTTAAACATTTCATCTCCATTCCTAAATCTATGTTTCCAAACTATGGGAGTAGTCTTACTTATTACATTTCCCTGCAGCCTTCCAGTAGATACAGTCTTTTCCTTCCTTCCTGTGGCTCTTATATTCTGTCCCACAGCCTGCTCTTACTTAATTCAAGTTCTTCTGAGCTGATCCTAAATTAATACTCTCTCGTAATCATGGCAATTAATAAGCTATTATAATTCTATGTCAGACTGACTCTGACATACATTTTACTCGATTCAGGCTGTGACTTCATTCTGAACGCAAGGAGACATTCAACCAAGCCTGCGTATCTGGGGGAGCTGTTTCCCCTTCCTGTGGTTTGTTGCTATGGCAAGCGTGTTGCCCTGGGGGTTCAGCTGAGGGCTTGGCTCTCACAGCGCTTCCCCGCTCTCCTCTGAGCCCGTGTGGGGGAGCCTCCAGCAGATGCAGCCCGGCGGTGCTGTGATGCAGGTGTAACGGGGCCAGCGCACAGAAGCCGCTGCTGCGCTGAACTTCTTCCCTGTCTGCCATAATCAGGTCGCACGACACCACGGCAAACTGCTTTTGAAATAGCTGCGTATGGAAATGTACAAGGATTAGACGTCACTGTGTCCGTGCAGCCACAGGCCGCAGCCAGCACGACCCACGGCTGACCCCGCGACGCCTTGGGGCCCCGCAGGCACGGCTTCCTCTTCCTGCAGGGCCGTACACACGCTTCCCCGTGCTCTCGTGGTCACAGGGCTTCGTCCAGTGTGCCTGCTGCCTAATTGTATTAAAATGCTATTAATACTATTATTAACAAAATAAATAAATAAATAAATAAATAACAAAAAAAAGGTTCGGCGCTAGGCATGCTTCGCGTCGCGGCGAGATGACGTCACCAGCCGCGCACGCATCCCTCGGCCGCGCCC